>NW_019265290.1:760727-777943 GCF_002742605.1 Olea europaea var. sylvestris
ATGACGACCTCAAGTCAAAGGACCAATTTCACTACCGAACGTTAGAGATTAACCACCGACACTCAGATAGTTATCCATGTGGAATCTCTCGACGGGTCTCCAATGTTTTGTTCTATAACAAACATCCACGTGTTCATTTAAGTGTCACCACACTTTAACTTGTGAGATCAGCTACTTACTTCACAAGTAAGAAATGCCACACGTGATGGTCTATCCGTAATAACGATATCCGTATCTCGTTATTACTTACGACCACGGATGATTTAAGATTCAATCAGATGTAATTTGTATCTCACAATCACAACTCCTTGTGATTAATAAATTACAAATATTTGAATCTACGGACTCTATTATTTATTTAATTGTCTATTAATTAAACAATAGATCTGCCATTTAATTGCATTAATTATATATGAAAGTATTTATGTCCAAAATCGATTGGACCTAGGGCATAATACTTACACTTTCTCCATTCCAACATTTGTGATGAATAATGTAAGAATATTCATTTTTCCATTGATTATCTATTTTCCTCGACTGGATCCTAAATTTCCATGAGATTATTTCTGATTCGATCAAAAATATTTTAACAGGTATCACATGCATGCTTATCGATGTCACAAATACCTTAGCAATGGTTATGTGCATATATAAACTGATCACAAATGATAACACTGTTTACAAGTGGTCAAAATTGTGATATTATAGAAAAGATAACATGCATGTACAAAATAGTTTCGATTGATTTATTTTGGAGAGAAAAGTTTGCTTAGTATATTTTTCAAATAATTACCTATTTGTGTACAAGTAATTAGGTTACCTAATTTGAAATGAAAAACATAAAAACATGATTGCTCTAATTTTCTCAAAGGAAAAAATAGAGGTATCTTTGGAATCTCTGCAGATTTGAGTCCAAATTTGGATTCATATCCAATGTTAGGGGCCCGAACCCGCACGTCTTTGAGGTGGCCCATCCCAGACTGTCTTCTGGTCCTGGAATTAAAAAAGGTCCACATGTAACAACATAAGAACCAAAGGGCCCATTAGTCACGAGGAGGAGTAATTGTTCATTTAATATCTATTTACATTATGATAATAAAAATTATAAGAGAAACTGACAGAAATAGCACTAACTGAAGCAAATAAGTATCTATTTTAAGGAATGTTTGATGTAGAGTTTTCAAATGGAAAATTAGTCCAAACCCTATATGTAAACTATACAATTTGAAAGTAAGATAATCTAGTTTTAATTTCACAAATTAGGTGATAGTCAAGATTAAATAAATTAATTAATACAATATTTCTTCTCTCTCTTATCCACAGATCCAATATGGCACCTATTCTCTCTCCTCCAATTTCCTCTCTCCATCTATAGATTCACTCGTTGCCACCACAATCCTTGCGGTCACGATGATGACGCCTCTAATGCACGTGTTGTTGTAGTAGAGGCCTCATTGCACTGGGCACTGTTGCAGCAGCAACGCTTATTGAATTGTATAGTGACTCTATACCAATATTTGCCACAAAGGCTCGAAGAGACATCGTTATTGCGGCGAATGATGCCACTGTGCGATCTGGAAAAATCTGGAGTTGTTAGATGTTGAAGTTTTTTATATAGCTTTTGTTGTTGGTGTTGTTTGCAATTGATGGTGGTGCTTGCGATGGCGACGGTAGTAATTGTGCTTATTGAGGTGGTGAGGTGCTAGCAATGGTGGCCACAATGGTGGTGGTGGAGTTATGGTGATGATGCAGGTAGTTATGTGGTTAGTGGGTAGGATGGAATCAGATGAAGAGTGTTTGAAACCAATTATTTGGATTATTGTAATCAATAAATTGATTAATTTGTGACTGAGAACATAGATCTGATCACAGACAATCACAAATAACACAAACTTGGTCCCATATAATTACAGTTAATACATAAAGGTCAAAATTAATAGAAAATTGGTCACACTAAAAATCGTTGTTACCATATTAAATTACAGAAACACCATTAATGCAGGCATAGTCATATACAATCATAGTCAAGAGGACACTGGTCACATATAGTAAAAATTAAGAGAGATCAGATCACAAATAGTGTCATTTAAGAAAGACATAGTCACAAAAAGTCATATGTGACCAATTAATTTGATAATTTGTAACAATAAAATAAGTTGTAACCTATAAAAATTTATGATTTGTGACCAAGAAATAGGTTATAACCAATAAAATAGGACTTTATTCAATGTAAGTTGCACAATAATATGTCAGAGTCATATGACAACAGGTCATAATGAATGCATTACACATCACAAACATTCATAGTGAAAACAAAAATTATTACAAGCAGTTGCAAATAATAAAAATTTTATTATAGAGAGTCATAGTCAATGCCTAAAAGGTGATAAATTGGCCACATTAAAGTTGCTGTTTACAAAACCCTAATTTCAAGCATGGGTTAAATTGCAAGCAAGCGACTGTAATTTTATAAATTGCACTAGAGGCCCCCATTCCCAAGTCATCATCAAACCTTAATTTAAACCCTTTTCCTCTACCCCGCCTATGGGTAAACCCTAATTTTCCCTAGTTTTCCTTTGTGAAGACGAATAGTGGCTACAGGCGGTGCGCTATATCAGGTGCACTATTGGGTAATGCTACCTCTTTCGTGAAGAGTCGCTGCATACCAACTTCATACACTGGTGCCTTTTTCGAAGAGCCATTAAAGAGTTGACATGGCTGCCAACGATGAGGGTGGCTGTCGACGAGATGGAAATGTACTAGTCAGAGTCGGTAATCAGCATTTGGTAGTCGAAAAGTTCAATTCATATAATAAACTTTATTATTGTTATTATAATATAACACATGATTTGTGAAACTTTTTTACAAGTTTTTTAAATTTATATTTATATTATTATCGTATTATATTTGTAGATTTTTCCCATTTTCAAAAATAGTATATGTTGATTATTGGGAGAATGTGTAGTTGAAAAGGCAAAGAGAACTTATGTCGAAGTGCAAAATTATTTTATTGGGATAATATGTAATAAAAAATTAGTTGACAAAAAATTAGTTTCTTATATACTTTATTTATCAACATTAATTTTTATTTTTATTAGTAATTTTGAGGGAATAACTATCATTTTCAACTCAATTAGAGTCCTAAATGTAATTGGCTTTATCCGTATGCAAAATCTAGGATAGTTGAGTTAAAATTCAGTTGTAATAAAAGTCAAAAGAGTTGGGATTGATAGTACGGATCATGAAGGAGTCAAGATTTCCAAGAAGGAAAATGCTATGTGTACATAATAGTATACACAGAGCATTACACTTCCCTCACATGGAAGGGGGCCCACACACAATAAAATATTCATGGCCCCCCTCCATGTGAAAGGGGTGTAATGTATTGTGTACACCATGAGGTATACACATAGCATTTTCCTTCCAAGAATATCACATATGATCAATGGAATGTAATTAGAAGTTTAAATAGTGTCAAAGATCCACACAAGTTATGCTCTAAATTCTCAGTCTCAACTTACAACGCATTTTTCACATGGTAAACATTCAAATTTGGAGAATTCTAATTCTGGACGAATTGTAGACTTTTGAGTTGTTTTTCCAATGCACTCTAAATTACCTCAATCCAATATTGGGAAGAAAAGTTATGATAACAATACTGATGACTATTCAGCTATCGCTCACTTAGAACTCGAGCAATGATCGACGGCAAGTAATCCTGTTTTACTTCAAACACTTGATTTGGAATCCCTTTTCATCCTAAACACTTTTTCCTATATATATTATACTCTATGAACATCCAAAAAGTGGGTAAAAACCATAATTATTCCATAGTGATCGTTCATTTGAAGATCCTGATCACCTTCATTAATTTCTAGATTCAATCACTATGTTTTTGATTCATAGATATATCCAAACTTAGATTGGTTAATTAAGATATAAACCTTCACATTAAATCACATATCAAAACACACACAAAAATTTTATCAAACACCAAACCTACCTTCGTCAATTAGCCTTCAGAGTTGTTGAAGTTTTTTGAAGAGGTGCTTGGAGTTCCGATGCTAATGAATGAGGTTCGCTCTTGGAGGTCTACAAGAGATAAACGATATAAGGTTTGGAATTGGTGTGAGGAATACGCAGTCCAGGAGATCCAATGTGATTAGCGGAAGAAGGTTAGAGAGGACTAAGGGTTAGTTCGGTCTGGACCATACTATAAGTATCATCATTTATAGTGGATTATTGACTAGTAAAGTACCAGGATTTTTTTATCCTTTGCGAAGGGTTTTCTCCATCATCATATTGGTGTTATTTAATTTATGTAATGTACAAAGTGTGGTGTTGTAATATAGAATAAATTGACTTATTTGATCTAATGATCTAGAAACAATTAAAAAGTGACATGTTGATTTTATTCATTTTTTGCACGTTGGGTCTAAATAAATATTCGGCCAATTATAACTTTCAAGTGGTATTAAAACTTCAATTCAATTTTTTACCCTAATTTAATCTAGATGAGTCAATCTCTTTCCATGCCTCTATTTTTTTACAGGAGCAATTATGCATATTAGAAGGTTAGAATGAGAGCCTTTCAGAAGTCTATAGATGAGCAAATTTGAGTTAGTGTACAGATTGGTTGGACCACTCTCTCCTCTACTGTTTCAGGTGTAGTTATTCCTACATACATTTTTCTTTGAACTAAGGATGAACTAGCTGAGTGTAATTGAAATAGTAAAGGGCTTCATGCCTTATTAAAAGCTGTGTCCGTCGAAGAGTTTAAGAGAGTATCAATGTATGAGACTGAAAAAGAAGTTTGGGATATTTAGAGACCGCAGACAAGTGAACCAAAACTGTTAAGAACTCTAAACTACAAATGTTGATCTCTAAATTTGAAAAAATTAGAATAGAGGACAATGAATCATTCGATGATTTCTATGCGAAGTTAAATGACATATTAAAGTCTAGCTTCAACCTAGGTGAGAAAATTTCTGAGACTAAGATTGTTCGAAATGTTCTTAGATCCTTACCTGAGAGATTTAAACTTAAGATCATAGCTATTGAAGAGAGCAATGACTTAGATATAGTTAAGATAGAAGAATTTGTAGGATCTTTCCAAACCTATAAACTCACTATATCTAAACTGAAGAAGAATAAATCTTTAGCTTTAGACACCATTAAAGAATAAGAGTATAACTATATAGATACTAAGACCCTTAAGGATGAGGATATAACTTATTGTTTTAAGATGTTTCAAAAAGTCTTATGAATAAGAGAAAACCTTAAAAAAGATATTAGGGTACCACTGGTAAGTTCAGGAAAGACAAATGCGATAAAACTAATACTAGAAGTCTTAGTAAGACAACTTAGTCAGTTAGATATCGTGGGTGTCTTTTACTAATGATAAGTCCAATTTTTAAGTGACCAGAGTGATTCTTTTAATAGTGAAGATGATAGGAACTATATGGCCTTCGATTCTATAGTTAGGATACAAAGAAGACTCTAAAGATGATACAGAGATTTGTGAGGCATGTAATCAGTTATTTGAGAAGAGTCTTATGATAAGGAAGGTCAAAAGAGCTGTCCTTAAAAAGGTTAATGAACTTGAGATAGAAAAATAAAGACTTATATCTAACATTTAGGAGTCTACCAAATGCCGTAGTAAGTTGAATGCTATGAATGAATTCTTGGATACTAAAGTTAAGATCCTGATAAGTAATCTTAAGAAGTTCACAAAAAGCTTTAGTGAGTTAAGATTAGTGAATGAAAACTTAGAGGCTAAAGTTAAAACCCTAACAAGCAACCTAAAGAGATTTAATACTCAACTTCGCTCCTTTTTAAGTGGATCTTAGAAATTGTTAATCTTCCAATGTTGAACAAGCCTACTGGAAATAGGGGATGTTCGGGATATAATCAGACTCATCATAATAATGCCAGTACTTCTAAGACCTCTTTTGTCCCTTTCACCAACCAGCCTAGGTATGGTATAAATCTAAAACCCGAGAACAAGAGTATCTTAGGACAAAGGCCCACTAGACAAGGTAGAATCAACTAGCCCAGAAATCGATATCAACAATCGCGTAGATTTGGACCTATGTTTATACCTACATGTTTCAATTGTTGTGAGTTATAACACACAAAACCTAGGTGTCACAAACTTTTGAATAGAAGTAGAAGTCAGAATCTATCTAGTCAGATTGACTTTCTTACTAATTAGGTTAGTCATTTGACCAAGATGTTGACACGATTAACTAGGATTAATTTAGCTTATAAGAAAGTCTAGGTTAAGAAGAGTGATATGGGAGATTATGAATCTAATTACAATGCTCTAGAAGGCAAGAGAGTTTGTATAACTCAATGAGTAGGAATTTTCAGCATGCAAGTGTGAGGTCATTATGGTCATTCATTTTTGCATGCATCTCATTCTTTATATTTTCTTTTTGATTTTTTTTTTAAAAAAAATGGAGGAGATTTTTTTTTTTTTTGGACAAGTTATTTTGTGAGTAAGTATTAGTAAAGTTCATGTATGATAAATTAAATTTCCATCAGTTTATTTAGAACTTGTATGGAGTACTTGGTATAGGTTATTATATGTCTTTTCTGAACTGCACATGCAAGACTCTTGTGAGTGGGTTTTGATCGCATGTTTGATATTTAGGATGGTGGTCATCTGCTTGATGTGTTGACTTTAAATATATAATGACCTTAAACTAGCTAGATTGACCTAACCCCTATTAAGGAAAAATATGTTAGTGATTCAAAATTTGAAATATATGAAATGTGTGACACATCTATACTTTTCTTCAGAGTCTATTTGACTAGAGCAATTAAACTTGAAGGGTTTCTCTAAATCCGATGTCATATGATCATCTCACCTGGATTTATAGTTTCAAAACTCGTTATATAATTCATCTTAGTCATTTAATGGAGAAGGGATTGCACAAAGGATACAAATAAAAAAATTGGGGAATATATGTGTGTGTGTGCTTAATAAGGGGAGAAAGAGAATTAATAAATTGAAAAATCAATATGAGTTTTTTATTTAAAAGGTTCTAGTAGTACTGTGTTTGACTTCATACTTTGAGGAAAATATTAAATCAACAGTGATTTTTTGCGTTTCTTTTCTCATTAATTTAAAGTTTTGAGACTTGCTTACAGAAGTATAGTGGCATTTTTTACACATGTATACGTTATATAATTTACTCCATTTAGATTTAAAATAAATTATGTGGGAAAAAGTTTATTATTTATGATTTATACTTGTATTGGTAAGCAAATAACTATTCAAGATGTTATATTTAAAATAAAATATCTATGAAAAAATAAATAGCTTCTTTCAAAATGAAAAAAATTTATTCTCATATCACAAATCTTGTATAATTTTTCCATAATTATACATATGCATTTTTTTAACTCTTTCATCTCAGTACTTTTCATGATTATTTCTAATTTTTTGTTATTCGTGACAAAAATTAGAGAAATTAGTATTTATTTCTGGAAGTTGAGCGTGTTTATTTCAGGGAGTTGAGTGCATACAAGTTAGGGTGAGTATTTTAAAATTTTAATATTTTGATTGATATTTGACTTAGGGAGAGTTTGTGCTGAAATTTTATTATTGATATTGGGTTGTGTTTTGTTAATATTGATATTAAAATTCTATGGTTATTTACTAGTTTGTAATTCACATGATATTGCATGCTTTGGTGTTACATATGTTTTATTATGTTTTTTTATATAAATTAATTATATAATATTATTAGCTGTTAGTTTACTCTTACTTTTCTCAAATATTTTGGTTTTCATGTGTTACAGGAAATATGGTGAAGGAAAATTTGGAAGTGCCTATTGGATAGTTTGTATTGGACTTTTGACTTTGAAATAAATGATTTTGTCACGAAATGCCAAAGGGGAAATTGTTAGAGTCCTAATTGTAATTGGCTTTATTCATATTCCAAATTTAGGTAAATTGAGTTAAAATTGAGTTGCAATTAAAGTCAAAAGAATTGAGATTGCTAGCGTAGATCTTGAAGAAGTTCAAGATGTCATAGATGTCCAAGAAGAACACAAATGATCAATGAAATGCAATTGAAAGTTCAAAGAGCCACACAAGTTATTCTTCAAATTCTCAGTCACAACTTGCAATGCATTTTTTTACATAGAAAATTTCGAATTTGGAGAATACTGCCTCTAAACAAATTGAAACCCTTTGAATTATTTTTCTAACGCACTTCAAATCACTTCAATTTGATATGGAGAGAGAAAATAATGTCAGAGGGGACTAAGGGTTTGTCAGGTCTGGACCATATTGTAAGTCTCATCATTTGTAGTGTATTGTTGATTGGCAAAGTGCCCGGAGTTTTTAATCCTTTGTGAAGGGTTTTCTCCATAATCATATAGGTGTTATTTACTTTATGCGATTTACGAATTGCAGTATTCAAATATAGGATAAATTGACTTATCTAATCTATTGATCTAAAAATAATTAAAATGTGAATTGTAGCTTTTAATTGATTATTTCCACACGTTGGGTCTAAATAAATATTTGGCTAATTAGAATGTTCAAACTCTATTCAAAGTGTCGTGAAACTATTTTTACAAAAAGTTGAGCTAATGAATTTAAACAAGAGCTTATTTGAAGGCAATCCAATTTTTTATTCCTTCTCTCTTTTAATTTTTACTTTCTTGCTTAGGACAAAATTTACATTTTCTAGGATTTTTAAGTACTTTTAGACAAGAGTCGAGGTCATCGTATTTGAGCTTTACGTGTTTTTTGGTGCATAGAACAAATATAGGTTGTGATTTAGATGGATAAAATTTTGGGTTAGACAGAACCCTAGAATCTTGTGATTCTACGAATAATTTTGGCATACACTTGTGATTCCATAAATAATATTGGCATTTTCATTAGGTGTTTGACAAAAGAATAATTTTATTTGATATTGGAAGAAAATGGGTCGCCCATGTGGGTTGACTCGACCCGATTTTTATGGAAATGAAATATGGAAGGAGGAGTTGAAAATTGAATTCAAAAAGAAAAATTAACTCCCTCAATTTATAACTTCCATATATATATCCACTCCAGAAAAATACTCAGATGACATGCAAGAATTCGGGTTTTATTCAAGGGGTAAAAAGAAATGAGGGTGAAGGCTTGATTTTTGGAATATAACATCTCAAATTGGGTTCTTGGATTGTGGCTATCAAATTCCTTCCATTGTGATCGAATTTCTGACTAAGAAGCGAGTACAAGATGGTGTGGAAAGCAAGCGAATCAAAGGCAAGTAATTCAACCTCGATTTTGTGATTTCAAGTAAGTATCACTACTTAGAACTTGGTTATAAGCATACAAGCACGTTTAACATTGGTATCAGAGCCTAAGTAGGTTGTTTTCTTGCTTAAACACATGTTGAAAATGTCATAGAATGATTGAAATGCATGAATTTCGATTTTTCTTTCAAAGATTGAATGTCGTTAATGGCAACTTTTCATGAAATTCATATTAATTCATGCTATTTATACTGTATGTTCATGATTTTATGGAGAACGTATCTTGAAAATTTCACTTCATTTGGATTTGTATTTTGGGAGAAAAATCGAACCCTAGTTGAAAAAATCGAAACTTCATAGCATGATAATTTATTGCACGTTAAGTTTCACGTTGCTCATTTTATATGGTTGGATAGATATTTCCGAGACCTTTCCAATGATATAAAGAACATAAATTTTGGTTTTAAATTGAAGAAGTTATGACCTTCCGAAATTTTGACAGAATCTGAAAAATCTGCAGTTTTTAGTGATGATGAACAGTAACAGGGAAAAAATTTATTATAAATGCAATTTGAGAAATTTCATGTTAGTCCCCATACTTTTAAATATTTCCAAATGCAATTAAAAAAATTGCATGGTAGTTCCCACACTTTTGAATGTTAATTATTTTAAATGCAATTTGAGAAATTACAATTTAGTCCCCACACTTTTGAATATTTTCTAATGCAGTTTGAAAAATTGCTTGTTGGTCCCCAACTTTTTTGAATGTTGATTATTCCAAATGCAATTTGAGAAATTACATGTTAGTCACCACACTTTTGAATGTTTTCAAATGAAATTTGAAATTTTGGATGTTGGTCCCAAAACTATTTTTGGATGTTGTTTATTCCAATACCAATTTGAAAAGTTGTATATTGGTCCCAAAATTATTTTCTTTTAGAAATTGATTATTCGATATTCAATTTAAAAGATTATAAATTGGTCATGCATATGAGGATGCATGTGAGAACCGACTTCAATTTTGAAAATTATAAAATTGGTCCTTCAAATATTCTTGACTTTTGTGTTCAATTAAAATTAATTTTTAGATGATCAAAAATATATATATATATTTTTTTGGACTCAATTAAATTCTGAAATTTCTTTATAAAGGTCAAGAATATTTGTTAAGTGGTATTTGCCCAGTGGGAGTTATTTTTTTAAATGTTTCATTTTTTTTTTAAATGAAAAATACTCCGAATGCATTTAAAATACCACATTTTATATACGTTCATGAGTTGTGTAGGTCTTGATTAGGTTATGTGATTCATTGTGACTTGTTTCAAATTTTGTGTTTGATCATATGTTATTGGATCTATGCACACTTATAGCATCCTTAAAGGAATTGCTAGAGAAACAAGGGTTATCAAACTTGTTAAATAGCTACGTGCTTAGTATAATTAAAAATAAATGGATCTGAAACATAACCTACTGGAATACGTGAATATTTTTGGAGAGATTTTTTATGATAAGCAAAATATAATAATTCTAATGTCACTTCCCATTTGTTGGGATTGTGTTGCAACAGATATTAAAGCGTAGTTGACAATCATGATATATATCATAATTGCACATTATGAAATTACATTATTAGATAAATGTGCATATTTATGGAAATGCGTGATATCCATTAACTCGTATATTGTTATAAATGCTAAGATCCGTAGAATTAGTGAGATTTTTACTTAGACCTATTGATTGTCAGTTGAGTGATAGTTTGATAATTGGAAGATTTAGAGAAAATTTCACCAAGAACTATCTAATTCACCAACTGAGTGGGGGTTCTAAAGTTGGAAGAATTAATGCAATTCTCACTTAGAACCCATGAAATTTTGCATATTAAATTAAGTTTATGATAGTGAAACAATAGGATTGCAGACGATGATTGGGAACATAGTGAACTTTCGACTCTGTGCCTAACGTTGAACAATCATAGACGTTAATTTGTGTTAATATAAAATTAAATACGTGCATAAATGGGCATTGATTGAGAATAAAATGTCTCTAAAAATTTGATAGATCATAGCATCAAAATCTATAGCAATTAACCTTAATAAAGGTGATAAGCTAAATGCGATAACATTTGGCATGATAAGATTTTAGGTGTACTAGAATGACATGATACTTTAGAGAGCATCAACCACGTAATAGAAGACCTTATGTAGGTCATACTACTCTAGAGAATAAAGATCAGAATCGAACTTAGTCGAGTACGAAAAAATGTGAATTTTAGTACTCGAGCATTTAAATTGTTAAGTTATGTTATAAATGGTTTTTTTTTCTCAAATGTGACTTAGTTGGTGGTTAGCATAGTGTTAACATTTTCATTGGTCACATTAATTTTAGATGAATAGTAAGTTCAAATTAGTCTCTTCTTAATATATGGAATTTTGAAAGTTATTGTGACTTACAAATTGAAGTGTCAATTTTTTTTCTATTGATACTACCCGCTATGTAAGTTAAAAGACGTGCGACTTGATATTGCTAAGTCTCGAGGATATGCTTGTGTAGCAATGTTCTAACTTGCATAAGACTTTGAATCTTAAGCATTGAATGAGCTAGAACAAATGCGGGATGGATGTTGAAGACTGGTAAAGGGATCAAGAAGAACTTCAGATAGTAAGTGAATGAAAGTGGTTTTTGTAGAGAATCAATGTTATAAAGGTTCAATTGCTTCAAATATATGGTTTGAATCTCTTAGCTCGAAAGTGGTTAAGTTAAAGGATATTGCACTTGAATATATTCCTCTTAGTGTTGTTTACATATCAACACTATATAAATTGGATCTTATCTTGTGTAGATAATGGATTCAAGGGTTAGAAACCTACTTCATATGAGATCAAGAAGCGTATTAGACTATTATCGAGTATTTGACTTTATACGAAATAGATATGAACAAATAGTAAAGATGGAATGGAGGTTTATATGACTGGTATTGCAACTTAGTGTTGCAAAGTGGAGAAATTGACCTCCTACTTGATATTTAGATAGTATCAAAGACTCCACTGAATTTGATCTCAATTATTGGTCTTCTAAGAGGGGTCTCTTACTTGAACTTGTACGTGGTAATTATGTTCGTACTCATAGTGGTGATATTTATTATGGTTCTGGATATTTGTGCAATTGTTTGAAGTTTTGAGTTGAGAAAACCATTCAAAGCTGTAAGAGCTGAACTTCCATAGAATAAATCCATCCGAATTTCTTTGTGGACCGTGATCAAGAGAGATAGAGATGGAACTTTATTTTTCATTACATTTATAGATGGATTCATGCACTTCAGTTATGAGACCGATTTTCTTGAGTTGAAGATATTGTATTATTTAGACTTTTATGAAGTCGAGTAGAAAATCAGATTATGGAAGTGAAGATTTTAAGAACCGTTAGACAGCGTGAATCTCTATCACGAGATATCAATAATCTATGTAATAAGAGGAACTCTTATTAGATTGACTATTATTTAATATCCAATAATTATATGGTGTATTGGATTGAAAGAATGAAATATTGTTGAATATGATGACTGATGAGCTTCAAGATATGTAGTACAACTTATATATTTGCTTTTGGAAGGAGCGTTGGCTAACTACAGCATATCAATTAATGGAGTTCTCTCAATGTTGGTACCTTCAAAATATATTAGTTTTGGACACATAAATAACCGAATATGGGTTATCATAGACTCTTAATGGACTATATATATTCTCGATAACGAGTGTGGGAACATGAATCTATTGAGAACTAGATGTGTTTCGATGACATACATGTAATCCAAAAAGGTACTTAAGTAAAATTTTGGATGGATATCGAGTCAAAAGAAGTGACTTTTGACATATTTTTAGTAAGAAAGAAAAGATTGGAGAACATCATTGAAATTGATATTATATGTATTGATGAATCAATTTTGAATATATAAGTGAATATTCGAACTTCTTATTCAAGTGGGAGTAATTTGTTTTTGAGTTGGACCTATCTATCCGAGTGGGAGCTATCTAAAAACTATCTAATTTCAATGATACTTGATTTCGAGTGGGAGCTAAGAGCCATTTAATATCAATGATTTTTGGTTCAAAGTGGGAGCTAACTATCCGAGTGGGAGCCATCCAAGAACTATCTAATTTAATGATTCCAAGTTCCGAGTTGGATCTAAGAGCTATTTAATGTCAATGATAAAAAAATCAGAAGATGAATTTTGAGAAAAATGATGGAAGTATATATATGGAGTATAGAATTTCGACCTAATTTGAGATATGGTGAAAGTTCTATTCAAACATTATGTTTACCAAGAACATTCAGGCTCTTGAATTTAAGTGGAAGACTAATGAGTTTCAAATAGATAAAGCTCATTTTTTTTAAAAAAATGTTATACTCAATGTGAGTGTATTGAGTTGGATAAATTTTTTCATACCGATGGGATTCGCTTCTGTATAGCAATGTTAAATGTGTTGGTATGTTTAAATTTAGAGTTACACCAAATCGACTCAGAGACTGTATTTTTATTCTCAATTGAAAAATGATTAAAGATATTAACATGAATCGACTTTTAGATTTCATGTTATAGGCTTTTTTTGTATAGTGGTAACTTTACAGTTACACGCATGGTCAAATACAGTCATCTTGACAGTCGCACTAAAGTTTTTAACAGGGTTAAATCTTATACAAGAATTTTGTCATTTGGACGAAAATTACTGCATTTGTGAAAAGATCTATTGATAGGTTGTAATTCTAACTTTGATATTGATGATATTGGATTGGCTAAGCATGATAAGGAGTGTATAGAGACCATTTTGAAATGGTTGTCCTCAATTTTTGAGAAAAAAGACATGGGTTTAGCAAATTGTATGATTTGTGCTAAGAATACTTTTCTTATGTTCTTGCTCTATCATAAGAGTTTTATACTATAAATGCTCGTATGGAATTGTAACTGTGACCATATAAGTTTTCATAAATGTCCAAAGATTTCATAAGTGCACAAAGAAATATCCAGAGATCTATATCTAGTACGATTAAAAGTTAGGAGATAGAAGTATACTATGAAGTATACTTGCCCTAACAATAGTCATGCCATGTATTTAATCAGTATGTATTAATATTATCTTTAGAAAATATATTGTGATACCTGAAGGGTGCTGCTGTCAGTTATTCTATTTCGTTGTCAAACAAATAACTTGTGATTGGAATAGATATACAATTGTTGACTAAGAATGAGAGTTAGTCGAGCATAATTAGTTTTTTGACTTGTGCGCTTTTGCTACAGAGTAGCAAGAAGCATATGTTGTAATGTATATCTTGACAGATAAAGAAATTGTTTGGTATGGATGTATTGAGCATCTAATGATACTGGTTGAGAATATGAGATTCATGATAGTTACACAACTATCTTATATGTTAAGATCTCAAGTATCAAGATGGAACCAAACAATTAATCGTAATTCTGTGAGAGACGTTAGCAAAGAAAGTGTCTTTGTGATATATCTACATAAATGATGATATATAATCATCATACTCTGAAGATGTCTAGAGATATATTTGTTGATAATATGAAATCTTTAGAATTTCGTAGAATATGATACTTGGTGTATCAGACAAACTCTTGATTGAGTTTTATGTGACCATAGATGAACAATTTTGAGTTCATATGTAATCTAATGTTGTGATTATGAGTTAAATAATTTGTATGCACATATAAAGTATGTCGCATGGGTTGAGATTGGCTCACTCACAAGAGCAATCACCTCAGATATTTTGAGATGTGCTGAGACGAGACAAAATGATCATGTTGTGTACATGATCCTATGACCTTGATGGTGATTATGTTGTGTACATGATCAGGTCGCCTTGTTAAGTTATCAAGATGAGATTACAAATAATAAACGCATTTAGTAGACAGATCGAGTTCTGGATTTGAGAATGCTTGGATGAATGAATATAAGAAGAACTCAAGTTAGATATCAACGAATATCTGAACTATGATTTGTACGATGTATTTAATTTGCAAGATTCAACATACGCCCTAAGAAAGGGAAAAAAACATCGTAACACGTGTTTCATACCACGTGTGCTTTAACGACCAATGAGAAATGAAAGAATTGATCCCTGCTTCTTCATTGTGTAAGTCTCTGAGGCACATTTGACCTCACTTATATATACCCTTATGACTTTTGACTGTTTCTCAAAATTTTATTTTAGTGTTGCTACTTTAGCATGTTGGCAATAACTATGATTGATTCGGTTTGATGAGACATGTCTAGGAAAGCAGTTGACTTGAAACGAAGGGATTCAAGTAGGAAAGAAAGACTATTTAACTAATACCTCAACTTGTATTCACCGATCGGATAATTGTGTTAATTATTTGAGTTTTGTGACACAATTGTGAATACAATATAAATGAGAAAGTTGAGTATGTTCTAAAATGAATTGATGGGTCAAAAATACTCGAACTAGTGTTACAAAATATGTCTGGGGTATAGCTAGAAATATAATTCCTCTTCTAGAGCTGCTACATATCCCTAACAGGTATATAGTGTTGTATGCTCTTAAATTAACTCGCTGGTCACACAATCCATTTACCTGTATGAACTTGGAGATGTTGAGATTAATATAATTGATATTATATTAGAATCAGGTTAAGCCCATCATGTACGAGTGAGAGATGTTGGAAGAAAATGGGTCGCCCATGTAGGTTGACCCGACCTGATTTGCATGGAAATGAAATATGGAGGGACGAGTTGAAAATTGAATTCAAAAAAAAAAAAAAAAAAAACTCCCTCAATCTATAACTTCTATATATATATCCACTCCAGAAAAAATACTCAAGTGACATGCAAGAATTCGGGTTTTATTCAAGGGGTAAAAAGAAATGAGAGTGAAGGCTTGATTTTTGGAAGATAGCATCTCAAATTGGGTTCTTGGATTATGGCTATCAAATTCCTTCCATTGTGATCGAATTTCTGACCGAGAGGCGGCTACAAGATGGTGTGGAAAACAAGCAAATCAAAGACAAGTAATTCAACCTCGATTTTGTGATTTCAAGTAAGTATCATTACTTGGAACTTGGTTATAAGCATACAAGCACGTTTTACATGTATATAATAGAGTTATGTAATAATTTACACACAGATGAGGTTTCAAAAAAAGAATGAAGGATTTTATTTTATTTTTTATTTAATTGAAGAAATTATGACCCAATTATATCTCAACCAATTATGTATTTGTAAACAATTATGTACATATAGCACAACTTGACAAAATACCAACCTAAGGTTTTGAACTAATTCATTAATTATACTTAGTATCATATTTCTCAAAGTTTGGGGATACTTTGTGCACAAATTATCCAACATATAATACAAATATTGACACCACATCGCACTCATCTTGAAATAAAATTCTCACTTTATCTCCATCAAAGCCATTTGCTAATATTGTGTGCTTTTTGTAGCCACATCAATACTTCACAATTCCTCAAGGAACACGAGTTACAACCAATGCCACCAAGGACAAAGAAAGCAAGTGGTTCTTACGTTGAACAAAAGGTCATGCACTAGAAACTCCTCCTAGATTTTACATCACACGACTAGAGAAAATGCTTGTACCTAGCACCACCTGATCTTGGATGTTGAGTACACTCTTCTCTTTTGTTTTATTATTTTCTACTCCGAGGACAATGTGTTATTTCCGTCTGGCTTGTTATGTATTTTGCTTGCTCGTGCCTGTTTTTCTTATTTTTATATAGTCTGTTCGAGTTTGTTTTTGTTTTATTTCTTCTTATCGTTGTGTGGTAGTTAAGTTGTTAGAGTCTGTTTTTTGGAGTTAGTTTTGTTTCGAATATATCCAAAAATGAAAAATCCATGAAAAAATGGAAAAATCTGCAAAAACAAAAAAAAAAAACCAAAAAAAAAAAAAAAAAAAAAAAA
>NW_019265290.1:778011-826844 GCF_002742605.1 Olea europaea var. sylvestris
AATTCAATACTCATAAGTCATATCTTATAAATTATGAAAAAACCTGAAAAAAAAAAAAAAAAAAACCAAAAAAAAAAAAAACAAAACAAAACAAGACAAAACTTTGTTTTAACATGATTATGTATTAGTGTTTACTTAGTTCGATAGATTTTACAGCTAATGATGGGTTCTTATTTGAGACTATGATCACTTTATGACTTGTGACCACATGATGCTAATTGTGTCCATTATGCTATTCTGATTATCCACATGAGACCTTTAGTTTATATTTGTGCACAATAGTCATGATCAATTATTATTTAAGTTAGAAAAGAGCTCTATCATGCAATGGACTATTTGAGTTGGCAAACTTACTTTTCTAAACCGTAAATGCATACCATGGACTAAATCGATTGCTTCATCATTTTGTAAAAATTCTTTTGAGATGGTTGGGCTGGTGATGGTGACTATTTGGAGATCTGTGTATGGAGTTTGTTTACGAACAAGTGGAATCTAGGTATTGAATGTATCCTAAAATTCTAATTCGTACTACCTGTCCTTACAAAAGACTCTGTACCATTCATTGCTATGAGAAAGAAGGAGGAGGAGGGAGGGAGGGAGAGAATTGAGTAGGAAAATGTTCCTACACTAACATGTTATAAAAACCAGCCTTGAGTAGAAATACCAGGGAAGATGGTTGTCTAATGATAAGGTGAAACACTCTGCAAATGGAAGTTGGAAAAAAAAAAAAAAAAAAGGAAGAGAGAGAGAGAAGAAACAGTAGGAAGATTTGGCATAGTGTTACTATCACCAATGTCTAAGCGAAACAGTTACCCCACAAGCGAGCAAAAAGGAAAAAAGAAAGAGAAATTTCCAATAAACGAGAGGCAGGGTCTTCGGCTCGAATCAAGGAATCCCTTAGATATGTAACAAATTTTGGTTTTTTGTGATATGATCAACTATTCGGCTGCCCTACTGCTTTCATTGCCCTTAAAGACTGTGTACTACGTACTTGCATGGCTAAGGCTTGGATTCTAGTTTGAAGATCTAGGTGCCTAGTTGGTTTGATATGCCTAGTGGAAGTTTGAGGTCTAAGCATTCAAAATATAGGAAGAATCATCACATGTATAGTTACTTTAAGTCGTTAGATAAAACCAAACTTAAGCGGGACATAAAAGAGCGATTTGTGAGCAACTTTAGAATTAGTGCCTTGGAAGAAAGATTAAATATCAAGTTTGGGCCGGGTATGCATCTCATGAGAAGGGAAGAATAAATTGACCATTGACGCTTGGGACTAAAACAAACTCAAAGATTTATAATGACTGAGAATACCTATGCCTGCGCTCGTAAACATCAGAAAAGTGAAATTGGTTTTTGGTAGACCATGTGGAATCTTTTAGTGAATTGATTCAGCAATTTTAAACTTCTTGAGTAATTTTGAAAAGTTGTTTTATCATTTTTTTCCTTTTATTCTTGGTAAATTATTTTTTATGTAAATGTGTATTTTTGTAATCGATCGAGTCAAGCCAGACTAACCTTTTGTGGCTACGATAAATGATGAATCCTTGTAAATTTGTTTAATTTAAAGTTGCTTGTTTTTGTTTAGTTCTTTGTGTTGGGTAGATTTATTATTATTTTTTTTTTTTTAATTCCGTTTTTCTATTTTGATGATTGACCACGACTACGACATGTTTGTGACTTATATTGTTTTCAAGATGTTTGGTATAAATTAGCACGTGTAATAAACAACATATGATCCTATAATAGAGATACTATTATGCTTTATGAAATCTGAAACAATGATCTTTGTGAATTTATGCAAAATTATGTGTTCATAATTTAATTAGAGATCATCAAGTTTGTGATGTGGTGCATAAGGAATTAGATTTTACGGAAAAGTAAGACCCGTGCAAGTAGAAATGGGTAACTTCCCGATTTTTGGAGATATTTTGGGGTTGTCCGTTTTTTGTGAAATTTTAGTCAAATTTGATTGAAAAATGGCCAATGAACAAGACTCAACAGTTTTGCCCCTGATGTAGGCTCAATTTTGGGCAAATTCCTTCATTAGGCCTTTGTTTAAGCGGCTTTTCCTTTTTATGTAAATTTTATTTTGGTTATATCTCTTTTAATTTAAGTCGGATTTGAATTTCGTTTGTTAGAGGATAACTCTTAAAATTAGGACTTTCGATTTTAGTCCTTATCTCGATTTTTTCTATTTTCTTATTTATTTATTTATTTATTTATTTGAATTTTCTTAGAGTTTTCTCTATATAAAGTATTGTAAGCCCTTTCTGGTTGCATTGATTGACAAAAATAAAGTTTTTTGTGAGTTTTTTCCTCTTGTGAGATTTGTTCATCTTCTCTATAACGTTCCGCTATATCAATTCACATATAAGTAAAGAATTGATTGACCTCGATAGACTATTGATTAAGATTTGTTGGTAGATTCTCAAGAAAAGTTGACACGAGTAATTGAGAATTAATTAGGATCATAACGATGAATTTGTTGTCTTGCTTGATTGGATTAAGTATTAAGTCTCTTATTTGCATTTAATTGCTTAGTTTTAGTTGGTAATTAGGAAAATTAAACTCAAAGCCTCTATCTTAACTATGTGTGTCTAATTTAGATCTAGTACTAAAAAAGGTCAAACAAGTAGAAAATTATTACGTGGTAGGACAATGTATTCATCATTACTTCTTTATGATTCATCCACTTGTGAGATAAAATCAACAATAAAATTTTGATGTCGTTATCAGAATGAATTTTTTTACGTGCTTTAATTGTTTTTTTCGTTTTTCAGCTAGGTTTTAATTTGTGTTTCACTCAAAAAATTGCATCTAGGTTTTTATGGTGTTTCACTTTAAAAAAAAAAAAAAAATCTGAATTGGAATTTTATTTTGGAAACTAACAAGATTCTGTGTAGTATAGCTAATAGTTTCCCCCTTTGTTTAAGCCTTTTTTTGTTTTTGTTAGATAAAAGATAATTTCATTTGTACGAAAAATGAGAGTGTAAAATTTTCTTACCTTCTATTTTTGCAATCCGCTTTAATATTGGAGCCTAATGGCTAGCTAAATAAATAAAAAGGTGAGGTCCTTGAACTCGACCATGATCATGAGAACAACAAAATAAAAAATCAAATTGTTGTTACCTTTGGTTGTTGTCGATACAGTGTGTATTAATTATAGAAAAAGAAGTTTTCTTAGTGGTTAATGTCAATGGTATTATCCAAAAATCGCGATAACTTTTCATAATTGTTACACGTATTATATGATTATTTGCAACAATTTTTATTCCATTGTTGTATATTTCTTTTTTAACAACGATTAAATCTATTACCAAATCTTATCTTGACAGTTATTTGCATAGCATATAATTATTTTTTATTTTTTTGGATGATTTAGGTATCTAGCTCCTTGTTCAACATTTGGGTGAATCGGAAGCGGTCAGCCTTCTTCAATTTTATTTTATTCTATTTTATTATTATTATTATTATTATTATTATTATTAGGCAGCAGCCTTATTTGAAGAAACTGGAGTAGGAAGAATTTATTCTCCTAAGTGTGTATATTCTGCATGATCAACTTCATTTGACAATTCATGCAGGTTTGACACGTGTAAAGTTAGAACTCAGAACAACATCTGATACAAAATGTTCGAAAAAACTGAGATGCAACTGACCCAGGTTCCCTACTAAGAGATGATTGTTCGAGCCACAAACGATATCATAGTTAGAAGTAACTAGTTAAAGTTGAACGTACATTACACGTTATTCTAAAATACTTTATAAGTGATGTAAAAGTAATATTTGGTACCAATTTGTTGGAGGATTTGATTAGTATAGGACAAATTAAAGAAAATAAAATTTAGCATAGAAATTTAAAAGAAAATTATACTTAAATTGTATTCTCAAAACTCAATTTCTATGATTCAAATTTTTTTATAATGATAAAATATTATAAATGAGCAATTTTTTTATATTACATTTGATACGTAAAAATTAATTGTTAATAACTAAATTTAGACATCCATTAAAATTTTTAGATACATGAATATGAATAAATTTATCTATAATAATCCTAGATTTATGTAATTCAAGATTCATCAAGCGAAAATTCATTGAATCTAGGTTAATGTAAATGTTAATTAAGTGAGAATTAATAGCACAAATTTTATAAATGACAATAATTATGTAGTATTTATTACAGATCGAAAAACAAAAATTACGGTATTATTGAAATAATTGAATTGTAGAGAGTTAAAATCATCCAAAAAATTATTCTTTCTTGATGTGATATTTTAATAGATTATAGATGTTTGGTGAGAAAATTGTTCTGAAATCGCTGCTCTCCAAATTTCTGCCTCAAACAATTAATTTACGGTGCAATGAATCCCATGGGAAGTTCTCTCAAGTTTTCAGGAAACAGTCCATCAGTCTTCAATGCCCTCTTCGACTTATCAACTGAATCAATAGTGCCATTCCAGATATTAAATTGACTCTTGGAAGGATATTAAGTTATTGACAACAACACAAAAATAACAATACTGAGAGAGAGGTGATTCTCCCATTAAATTTGCACCTAGCTTGTCGACCCACCAATTGCACCATGGCATCCACAAAGAAAAAAACTCCTCCATTTTTTTCTACTCCACCAACAGCAGCATGCCCAAACCTTAAAATTATAGAAGCATCACAAACCGTCATCTCAAGTTTTCCTACAACCTAATGGGAGACATGGCCATCGATTTGACAGTGTTAGAAAAATGGCTTTGTTGAGCTAGTTTTGGTAAAATTTTAGGCGGGGCCCGTTGGTTCAATTTGGCATATCAAAATTGATTTCGAAATCATGTATTTACTTGTCAAAATTGATGCGCAAGCGAATGATATATTGGAGTTTGAAATGAATCATTGGAAGATGGATATATATACTGGAAGGAAACCAATTAAGATTTGTCTAGCATATAATGAAAGCAAATACTACTTTATATATGACTACACTTTGAAAGTGCGTAATCATGAGTAACTTAGAGGCACTCTCCGGATGCAATGCATGAGAGTGCAAATAGAAGATCAAATTAAAACTTTGGACTATGAGCTTGTTGCGGGTGCAAACTACATACACGAATGTTGAACCGAATGCACCAAAAATTGGCTCATTTGGAGTGTCCACGTTTTGCTTTCATTTTCTTTAAAATTATTTAATTTTTTTTCCTCCAAATGACTATCAAACTCCTGAAACTCCTTTGTTTTATAGTGTTAATGGTTGGTGTTAAGTGTGTAACACCAGTAACTGCAACCATTCATGTCACTTATTCATGAGTCATTAGGCTACAATAAAGCTCATTTTTTCATTATTCAACACACTTGAGATTTCCAGATTCTATATTCCATGTTTACATATTATTTCCAGCAGTTCCTGTCTACTTCTAAATCTTTCAATTCCCGTCCAATTCTTGGTGGTCGATTCAGATATAGATTCGATTTATTGTTTTAGGAATTCAATGCTCAATTTTCTGCAGGTTTCTCCATTGTATCTTGGGGGATAGAGGCTCACAGGATCCTTAACCACGTACAGTGAGGGAACGAATTTGTTCTACGGACACCGTATTTTACACAAGTCTCAATGTGCTGGTTTCTTCCCTTTTGTAATTCAAAATAGTTTATTAATTTAGCAGTTAATTATTGTTCAAATTGCATAATTTGCAATATTGTATTCTACAATTATTTGTTCTTACATATAGAAAACAAGCAATAAGGTCATGCCATCATGATCAAAGTTATAATAATAATAATCATCATTGTAATCTAAAACTTTCAAATTTTTAGATTAAATTTATTTTCCTAGAATTTATTTTTCGATAGACATCATGATCAATTTATTCAACATTTTTGTGACATTGTTGACTAAAAGTAGGATTTTATCAACTTCAACTTTGAGAAGGTCATCTCGACTGATACAAACTGTAACTAATATGTCAATTATAATTTATAAGCAATTTATATAGTTGCAAAAAAAATTCATTTTATATAGTCTAAAACTTGAATTATCTTTTTGGTATCTTATAGCAAACAGTTTTTAATAATTTGTAGCTCAAAAAATAAACTTGTGCTTATCAATATTCTTGTCATGCATATATTTTTTTCAAGTTTATCACATCAACACTTCAAAAAATTATATCTACAATTTGTAATTTTTTAAAATCATACAGAAACTCAAAAATAGTTTCATATTTTTAAAATGGTTCAAACCGTAACCTATGTGAAGAAAGAGCCTAATCAACTATAAATAATAAATAATAATCTCCATGTTTCTTCTATGTGGATAAGATTCAACTTTTACTCGAAGGTCAATTTCTTCAGGAGTAATCTTATCTAATTCAAATTCAACTTCTCTATATATTTTGAAAAATAAAATAAATACTTTCAAATTACTAATAGTAGCCCCGATAGATATATCTTCATTTTGTAACATGTTTCTTACTTTATTAAAAGAAGACAATATATTATATCAAATAATCATACTAAACAAGAACACAAAATTCATAATGTTGGAAGATAATCTTTAGCATCTCTAAATGTCTTAGCGTCATCACATGTTTCCACCAAGTCCATGTTTGGAAAGGATTAAAATTAAATTTGTTGTAGTTTTTGATAAAGTTAGTGAAATGTATGATTTAAAAGTTAGTAGTTCCATGAAATATGTGGTTAAAATTAATTATTGACTTTAACTTAAGTTAAAATCTGAATTTTAATCCTATAAAATAGGAGCTAGTGTTTTAAAGCGGTTTTTATTTCTAACGATTGAAATTTTATTGATCTGACACTTTTAACTTGGCATTCTTAACGTGTTTGTGATAATGACTCAAGTCTTATATCTATAACAATGAAAGAAACTAATTCCTTTTTCTTTTTTTCTTGTTTTGAGAAATTTTCTTTATTATTTATAATTATAATATACAATAAATTTTTTTGAGGTCCTCATCAAAACGGAACCTTAGGTTTTGATGATTGTCTACCTCACCTGCATTCAGACATTAAGTCGTGATTTCTTTTGAATGCCTCGCATTGGAAACACATGAGACAAAAGTGAGTTCAAAAACAATCAGTAAAAGGGGTCAAAGTGAACAAACACACACAAAAATATTTGCATAGTCCAGCTTAGGAAGAAATACTTGGGTAGCATCGTCCTACGTGGTGCGGTCATCCAATGAGGAGCCGCCACCTCATCGGATGGCCCTACAAACATGAAGAGTTACTACTATAAATTCCACTTATTGGAAAACGAAACTTAATGAACTCACCTACAATCAAATAATTTAGAAAAATGAATTTACACGCACAATAACAAATACAACATCACAAAGCTCACAATAATATTTTTCATAATCATTAAAATCCACTTTCAATTACAAAGCAAAATCATGAAATTTACCCACTAAATCATAAGTCTTCCATAATTGCAAGAATTAATTAAGCAAAAGTGTACTAACCAAAATATCCTAACGCATGGCTTCAAAAATCGACTTCCTGAACAAAAAGTGAATCTTCATAACACTATTTTTGTGGGTGTGGGTAGGATACAAATTAATATTTGACACCAAATTATTAAAAAAAAAAAAAAAAGACCACACACACACACAATCAAAATAAAAGGAAGAAAGAAGAAATTAAATTTCTTCTCATTTATAAATATTTGTTAGCTAGATAACATCTATTTTAAATCACATTGTTATGTCCAGTGCTACTTTGTTATCTCAATCAATTTTCTATCTTTAGAATAAATCGAATCGTCAATTTCATCGAGATTATGTTGCTTTAATTCTTTTGCTTTGATAATAATTTCTATTCGAATTTGCTTGTGTTTGTTAAAGAAATAAATTATGATATGAATCAAGGCGCATCAACAACCAAGACAACTCAAGCATCAAGTCACGGGAAAGATCCGTTGATCGTCGAAGGTGGACCGATGATGCGATCGAGGATGAAGCAAGTGAAAGAAGCGATGGGATTGCTCGTCAAGCAAGTCAATGAAGACACAATATTCGGGGCGCAAAATGGAGCAAGTTTCATGTTGGAGTCGAGGGCCGAAAGGACTTGTATCAACGTGATAAAGACGGAAGAAAATGAAACTGAAGATTTTGTTCTATGCGACCGCATGGTTAAACACCTATGAGGTCGCATAGATGGCTTCGGGGATAATATTGGGGGTAGGGACTTGTTCTATGCGACCGCATATATTAACACTATGCGGCCGCATAGAACAAAAACATGAAAAAATTTCCTTTTTTTTATTTTTTTTTCGAATTTCCTAATTTCGATAGAATTCTTATGAAATCAAGTTATTACCATAATTTGATGGGTTTTGGACTTTTTTTACTCATTAGTATAAATAGGAGAATATTTTTTATTGTAAGGACTTTTGCTTGAATAATATTATAGAGAGATAATTTGTTCTTTCAATTTCTTATTCTTGTTGAACAATTTTGAACTTATCAAGATTCAATTTCTTGTGGTATTCTAAACAATTGGATTGTGGATTCTTTTAATTGTAATCAAGGGATTTTAGGTTCTTCGCTAATCTAGGATTTATTAGTTCAATTCTAGGGGTTCAAGATCCAAAACATTGGCGTTTTTGGGTTCCGCATCAATCTCGTTATGGGTTTCGTAGTTTTCATTGCTACGGGGTTCGCATCAGTTGATATCAGAGCTTTGACTCCAATTTAATCAGGTTATATCCTTTGTTTTCTATTTTTTTCAATTCCTTTTGTTCTTGTATCCAAAAGGTTTTATTGATCTTTTGATCTAAAAGTTTCATCAAAAATCTTCAAATCCGTTTCTGGGCTCAATTTCGCCCAAATCAATTTTCATTTTCTTTGTTGGTTTTGTTATTGATTTTCGGATCTGAAAAAAATTACTGTTCATCCGTACAGTAAAAAAAATTGTTAAATATTATTGATCCGTCAAATGCCAACTTTTATTATTCAATATCGTTTCTAAATTATTTAGACACATTGATCATTTCATTCCTTCAATTCAAGTCAAGTTTTAAAAGTTTTCTTTGAGTTCTTTGTTACAATTATTGAGTCACATCCGGTTTGAAAAATTCTACACGATTTGATTGATTGATTGATTGATTGAGTTCATTGATTGTTCCTAGAAGCAATTGTTGAAAGAATTGAGTAGTAAAAGGCAGAGAGGTGAGCTTAATAGAGGGTAAAAGCCCTTGTGTGTTTCCGAGTGACTTTTGGTGAGGCAGTAAAATAAAATTTTTAGTGTTAGGATGTCAGAAAGGGCAGAATCAAACTCAAACCGACAAGGCAATAATAACAATGCATTGGAGAATTTGGTACAGAGGTTTGAAAGGGCGTTTGGAGATGTGAGAGATAGGTTGGAGAAGCAGAAGGCTTGGATGAATAGATTAGATACATCGGTGGCTAATCTTAGTCGGGGGCATCGAGTGGATGCATCCAATGCCAGAGGACTGGATAGATGGAAGGCTAGGAGGAAAAGGCAAAAGGAGTATAGATATGGGAGTGACATGGGCGAAGATGAATTTCACGGTGTTGAGATGGGAAGGATGAGGAATAGAGGCGATAGGTTCGACAGACGGGGTCGAAATGATCGCGGGGAGGAGTTGGATGGAAACTTAGGAAATATAAAAATGACTGTTCCTTCATTCAAAGGAAGGAGTGATCCCGAGGCATATTTGGTGTGGGAAAGGAAGGTTGAAATGATCTTCGAGTGTTATAACTACTCGGAGGAGAAAAAGGTGAAGTTGGCAGTTTTGGAGTTCAGTGACTATGCAATTTCATGGTGGGATCAAGTGATTACTTCACAACGTAGGAGTGGGGGATGACCAATCAGCACTTGGGAGAAATTGAAGTCATTGATGAGAAAGTGGTTTGTTCCTAGCCACTATTACCGAGAGATCCATCAAAAGCTGCAAGGTCTATATCAAGGGTCGAAAAGTGTAGAGGACTATCATAAAGAGATGGAAATACTCATGATTAGGGCCAATGTGGTGGAGGATCGGGAGGCTACCATGACACGATTCTTGAATGGGTTGAATAGGGGAATTGCCAATGTAGTGGATTTGCAACATTATGTGGAGTTGGAAGATATGTTGCATGTGACTATGAAGGTAAAGAGACAACTGAAGAGGAAAGGGGCAGCTAAGTAGCCGTTAGGAACTTCGAGTGTTAATCCATCTTGGAAGCCAGGGTGGAACAACAACAACAAAGGTGATAAAGCTATACCTAAAGGTAGGAATAAGTGGCAGAAAGGGAAAGAAGAAAGTGCTAGCAAAACAGCACCCAAAACAGATTCACAACCATCAAGGAATCGAGACATCAAGTGTTTCAGATGCTCGGGGTCAGGGCACATTGCTTCTCAATGCCCAAATAAACGGGTAATGGTTTTGTTGGATAATGGAGAGGTGGTGAGTGAAAGTGAAGGAGAGTTTGAGGACATGCTTGCATTGGAGGACATTGAAGAAGAAGAAAAATTGGAGTTTGCTGTTGGGGAATCGTTGATGTCAAGGAGAGCTCTTAACACTCAAGTTAAAGTGGATGATTCGGAGTAGTAGCGAGAAAATATATTCCATACACGTTGTTACGTCAATGATAATGTATGTAGTATGATTATTGATGGCAGGAGTTGCACGAATGTAGCTAGCACAACTTTAGTTGAGAAATTAGAACTAGCATTGTTAAGACACCCTAGGCCTTATAAGTTGCAATGGTTGAATGAAAGTAGGGAAGTTAGGGTGAATAGAAGAGTTTTAATTAATTTCTAAATTGGGAATTATAGTAACAAAGTAGTATGTGATGTGGTGCCTATGCATGTGGGTCATATCTTGTTAGGAAGACCATGGCAATATGATAGAAGGGTCACACATTATGGATATAGGAATCGTTATAGCTTTGTCAAGGATGGGAAGACTATTACTCTTGCGCTATTAACACCGGCACAAGTGTATGGAGATCAAATCAAGCTGAAAAGTGAGGAAAACAAGAGAATAAGAGAGTATGGAAAAAGGAGAGACAATAGTGAAACTATCAATAAGAGAGAAAATAGTGAGGCAACTGAGAGTGGAGAAAAGAGAGAGAAGCCACATGAGTGGAGAGAAAAGGAGTCAGTTGAGAGGAGAGAAAAAGAGTCAGCTGAGCGGAGAGAAAATCCAAAGGTCAACTTCTATGCAAAAGAGAGTGAGTTGAAAAAGGCTATGAGCAATAATAAGCAAATGATATTGTTAGTGTACAAAGAGTCCCTCCTCAATTTTGAGGATTCTAACACATCCCTCCCTAGTTTGGTTAAATCTTTATTGTAGGAGATCGACGATGTGTTTCCTGAGGAGATGCCAAGTGGATTACCACCAATCAGAGGCATCAAGCACCAAATTGACTTTGTACCTGAAGCTGTCATACCGAATCGACCAGCTTACAGAAGCAATCCCGAGGAGACGAAGGAGCTTCAAAAGTAAGTGGAGGAGTTGATGAGCAAAGGTTATATCAGGAAGAGCATGAGTCCATGTGTTGTACCTGTTTTGTTGGTGCTTAAGAAGGAGGGGACTTGGAGAATGTACGTCGATTGCCGAGCTATCAACAATATCATGGTAAAGTATCGTCACTCAATACCTCGGCTAGATGATATGCTTGATGAGTTGCATGGTGCTTGCATTTTTAGTAAGATTGATCTTAAGAGTGGGTATCATCAAATTCGCATGCGGGAGGGTGATAAATGGAAAATGACGTTTAAGACTAAGTATGAATTGTATGAATGGTTAGTTATGCCGTTTGGACTCACTAATGCACCGAACATTTTATGCGTTTAATGAACCATGTTTTGCGTGTTTTTATTGGAAAATTTGTTGTAGTTTATTTTGATGACATCTTAATCTATAGCAAAAATTTAGATGAGCATTTAGAACATTTAAATTGTGTGCTTGTTGTGTTGCGAAAGGAACTGTATGCTAATTTCAAAAAGTGCACATTTTGCATGGATAGAGTTGTTTTCCTAGGATTTGTGGTTAGTGCTAACGGGGTGGAAGTCGATGAAGAAAAGATAAAAGCTATAAAAGAATGGCCAACACTTAAGACTATAACTGAAATTAGGAGTTTTCATGGATTGACTAGTTTTTATAGGCGATTTGTAAGAGATTTTAGCACCATCACCACACCGTTGACTGAAATAGTAAAGAAGAGTGTAGTTTTCCATTGGGGAGAATCTCAAGAAATTGCATTTGACACAATTAAGGATAAGCTATGTAAAGCACCTGTTTTGACATTACCAAATTTTGATAAAACATTCGAGGTTGAGTGTGATGCATCAGGAATAGGTATAGGAGCAGTGTTAATGCAGGAAATGAGACCTATTGCTTACTTTAGCGAAAAGTTCAATGGGGCAGCATTGAATTATCCGACATATGACAAGGAGCTGTATTCACTTATTCGAGCATTGGCGACTTGGCAGCACTACTTATGGCCAAAGGAATTCGTGATACACACCGATCACGAATCTTTAAAGTATTTGCGAGATCAAAGTAAGTGGAACAAAAGACATGCGAGATGGATGGAGTTTATCGAGAGATTTCCCTACGTCATCAAGTACAAACAAGGTAACGAAAATATAGTTGCTGATGCATTGTCTCGAAGGTATGTGCTTTTAAATTCATTAAGTACTAAATTACTTGGTTTCGAATATATTAAGGGCATGTATGAATCTGATTGTGATTTTTCTAGTATTTATGATTCATGTGACAAAGGTGCATTTGATAAATTTTATAGGCATGAAGGATATTTGTTTAGGGAAGATAAGTTGTGCATTCCTAATTGTTCTTTGCGTGAATTATTGGTAAGGGAAGCACATGGGGGTAGTTTAATGGGACACTTCGGAATTCAAAAGATTTTAGACATGTTAGGGGAACATTTTTATTGACCTAAAATACGACATGACGTAAAACAAATATGTGGAAAGTGCATAACTTGTAAAATGTCTAAGTCTAAGGTTCAGCCCCATGGTTTGTATACTCCTTTGCCTGTACCTAGTGAACCTTGGGTAGACATATCTATGGACTTTGTGTTAGGTTTGCTTGGGACAAAATGGTTAGGGATTCAATATTTGTAGTGGTCGATAGGTTTAGGAAGATGGCGCACTTCATACCATGTCATAAAACTGACGATGCTACTAATATTACAGACTTATTCTTTAGGAAAATAGTACGTTTACATGGAGTACCCAAAAATATAGTGTCTGATAGGGACGTGAAGTTTTTGAGTCATTTTTGGCGTGTTCTGTGGAGTAAGTTAGGAACTAAGTTATTATTTTCTACAACTTGTCACCCACAAAAAGATGGACAAACTGAAGTAATTAATCGAACTATGACTCAACTACTTAGGACAGTGATTAATAAAAATCTGAAATCATGAGAAGAGTGTTTACCATTTATAGAGTTTGCATATAATCGAGCTACACATTCTACTACTTCGTTTTCTCCTTTTGAAATTGTTTATGGTTTTAATCCACTAACACTTATGGATTTAATGTCTTTACCTGTGCATGAACGAGGTAGCTTGGATGGGAAACGAAAAGTCGAGATGGTGAGAACACTCCACGAAAAGGTCAGGATGCAGATCGAAGAGAAAGGAAAGCCGATTGCATCAAAAGTAAATAAAGGAAGAAGACGCGTTACATTTGAGCCTGAAAATTAGATTTGGGTGCATTTCAGAAAAGAGCATTTTTCAGAACAGAGCAAGTCAAAATTGCAACCACAAGGCGATGAACCGTTTCAAATCATCGAGAGGATCAATGACAATGCATACAAAGTGGATTTACTTGGTGAATATAATGTTTCAGCTACTTTTAATGTCTCTGATCTTTTTCTTTTTGATGCAGGTTTAGATTCGAGGACGAATTCTTTCAAAGAGGGAGAGGATGATATGAATCAAGACGCGTCAACAACCAAGACAACTCAAGCGTCAAGTCACGGGAAGGATCTGTTGATCGTCGAAGGTGAACCGATGATGCGATCTAAGATGAAGCAAGTGAAAGAAGCGATAGGATTACTCGTCAAGCAAGTCAATGAAGGCACAATGTTCGGGGGCAAAATGGAGCAAGTTTCATGTTGGAGTCGAGGGCTAAAAGAACTTGGATCGGCGTGATAAAGACGGAAGAAAATGAAGCTGAAGATTGTTCAATGCGACCGCATGGTTAAACAACCTACGCGGTCGTATAGATGGTCTCAGAGATAATATTGGGGATAAGGACTTGTTCTATGCGACCGTATAGATTAACACTATGCGGCTGCATAGAACAAAAGCATGAAAAAATTTTGTTTTTTTATTTTTTTTTTTTGAATTTCCTAGTTTCCATAGAATTCTTATGAAATCAAATTATTACCATAATTTGATGGGTTTTAGACATTTTTTACTCATTAGTATAAATAGGAGAATATTTTTCATTGTAAGGACTTTTGCTTGAATAATATTATAGAGAGAGAATTTGTTCTTTTAATTTCTTGTTCTTCTTGAACAATCTTGGAACTTATCAAGATTCAATTTCTTGTGGCATTCTAAACAATTGGATTGTGGGTTCTTTTAATTGTAATCAAGGGGTTTTAGGTTCTTCGCTAATCTAGGGTTTCTTAATTCAATTCTTGGGGTTTAAGATCCAAAATCGGGTTAGTATTGGCGTTCTTGGGTTCCGCATCAATCTCGTTGTGAGTTTCGTAGTTTCCATTGCTATAGGGTTCGCATCACATTAAAAAGGGGAAGAATGATGAATTGTACACCAAGTTTTGCAATTAGATGATTATTCAAATATTCTAGCACACTAAGAAAGAAAAAACATAAGCACACAATAATATGTATTTACAATATGGAAACTTTTTTCATCTAATCGAGGATTTTCATGTATCCATTACATATAATTTTGGCTACCAAACTACTAGTAAATCTCGTTCCTAAATGGTCTTATCAATCTAAGCAATACTCTTTAAATGGTACCTGGATGCTCCCCGTTTTCAATATTTTCCATTCCATTATGATTTTTTGATTATATTCTCTAAGATTCATATAATTCTTACTAGCTTTACGATTTTTTTTTTAATTTTTTTTTGTAAAAAAAATACTTTCTTCCTTATGGGGAAAGGTGGGGTATGAAGAAGTGCGAATGAAAATAAGTAGGCAAGCACTCAACAATTTCTAAAACCTCGTGATTGTTATGTCAATTTTCCCATAAAGTAGCGTAGTTTGATCTTACACAATATAATGAAAGAAATTCATATATCAAGTATTCAAGATATAGTTATTGTGATGGTTTAATGCAATTGCATATGATGTATTGCACTATATCTAGGAATGTCAGCTTCATGTAATTTTAATAGCAATTTCATCGAACTGTATATAATTATTTCAATATTTAATTAAAAAATCTCACAACTATGGTTACAAAATCAGCAGTGGACGTGTTACATGCTATATTAAAAATTACGGATTGCAAAAAACACATGTATAATTTATTGTCCATATGAAAACAAACCCACTTGTACTTAATATTGACTTTGAATTCATTAAAAAGGTATTGAATATGAGTGACGGGAGTTCTAAAAAGTGATTCTTTTTATTTGTTAATGCACATTAGTCATTACTATCTAGTTAATTTGAAGTTATTGTACAATGATATCAAAATATGAAAAATCACAAGGAAGAAATATAATTTATAAACTATATCATTTTTAATATTATCGTAATATTATTTTATATTTTTGTCATTATTGAATCCATAGCCAAAAACTCAAAGTTCAATATTAATTAAATTGTGCCTGCACTAAAACAATATTTCTGGCTCCGCCCCTGCGCACAATAACAAATACAACATCACAAAACTCACAATGATGTTTTTCATGATCATTAAAATCCACTTTCAATTATAAGCAAAATCATGAAATTTACCCACTAAATCATTAATCTTCCAAAAGATAATTGCAAGAATTAATTAAGCAAAAGTGTACTAACCAAAATATCCTAACGCATGGCTTCAAAAATAGGCTTCCTGAACAAAATATGAATCTTCATAACACTATTTTTGTGGGTGTGGGTAGAATACAATCTGCATTCAAATTAATATTTGACACCAGCAAAAAGAAAAGGAAAAAAAAAAAAAAGAACACACACACAATCAAAATAAAATAAAGAAAGAAGAAATTAAATTTCTTCTCATTTATAGATATTTGTTAGATAACATCTATTTTAAATCACATTGTTATGTCCAGTGCTACTTTGTTATCTCAATCAGTTTTCTATCTTTAGAGTAAATCGAATCGTCAATTTCATCGAGATTATGTTGTTTTAATTCTTTTGCTTCGATAATAATTTCTATTTGAATTTGCTTGTGTTTGTTAAAGAAATACATTAAAAAGGGGAAGAATAATGAATTGTACATCAAGTTTTGCAATTAGATGATTATCCAAATATTCTAGCACGCTAAGAAAGAAAAAACATACGCACACAATAATATGTATTTACAATATGCAAACATTTTTCATCTAATCGAGGATTTTCATGTATCCATTACATATAATTTTGGCTACCAAACTACCAGTAAATCTCGTTCTTAAGTAAATGGTCTTATCAATCTAAGCAATACTCTTTAAATGATGCCTGGATCCCCGTTTTCAATATTTTCCATTCCATCATGATTTTTTGATTATATTCTCTAAGATTCATATAATTCTTACTAGCTTTACAAAGTTGTTATTTTTTTTTTTTTTTAAAGGTGGGGTATGAAGAAGTACAAAAGAAAATGAGTAGGTAACCACTCACAATTTCTAAAATCTTGTGATTTGTTAGGTCAATTTTCTCATAAAGTATCAAAGTTTGATCTTACACAATATAATGAAAGAAATTCATGTATCTAAAAGTATTCAAGATATAGTCATGTAATTTTAATAGCAATTTCATCGAACTGTATATAATAATTTTAGTATTTAATTAAAAAATCTCATAACTATGGTTACAAAATCAGCAGTGGACGTGTTACATGCTATAGTAAAAATTACGGATTGCAAAAAACACATTTATAATTTATTGTCTATATGAAAAGCAACCCACTTGTACTTAATATTGACTTTGAATTCATTAAAATGGTATTGAATAGGCGAATAATACTATTCACCAACCACTCTCATATTAAATTATTGAAATTAATTAGTAATAATCCTTGTTTGGATCATTGACCTTTTACATTTTTATCATTTTTTAGGCACTATTATCCCCAAAACATCTATTTTTAGGCGAGTTTAATCTATATGAAAATTTTCTTCTAAATCATCGACTAGTATGCTAGTGATCTCGACGCAACATGATTGAATCACATCTGTCCCTTAACCTTGAAGTAGTTAGCGCACGAATCATATCTGATCTCTAAAGGTAATTTTGGTAAAGCTTATATTATAATTTATATTAGTTAAATGTATTTTTTATTGATAAATTTTATAGGATTCGCGATTTATTATTCACTTATGGTACACATATTACTACTAAATATGTAAAGAAACAAAATTTGTGGATACAAGTACAAAAGGAGTATAGGTTAAGGACTACTAATGAAATTTTGCTTTTTAATTACTCAATATTTATTTATTTTGAATTCAAAGGTGGGGGCTGGCAGCTCAGAGTTTAGAAAGAGAGTGAAGAAGCCAGGAGGATTCATGGAAATTTACAGTATAAATAAAGAAAAGGGGTAATTAGGTGGGGAATTTACGTAGTATATTAATGTTGAAGAACGACGACCATCTTCAACGTTGAAATTTTTTCCCCTTTTCATAGATTTTGAGAGAAAAAATCATGTCTGAGATTGTAAACGAAACTTGGAAGAAGTATTTGGTAGCACTGCAGGTTCATCCTTTGAGAACCAAGGTATGTGAAATAATATACATTAATGATTTTTTTTTTTTTTTTGGCATTGTTGAATCGTGTTTTTGAATGATCTTGGTTTTGATTTAATGTTTTTTGTTAGGCAATCACGGCTGGAGTCTTGATTGGGACTAGTGATTTAGTTGCTCAGAAGATTTCTGGGGTGAAAAAGCTTCAATTGAGAAGAATACTTCTTTTGATGGTATCTTAACTTAATATTTCTTTGGGTGATTCCTAGATATGATTTGTTCTTGAATCAATTAATATGATCACTCACTGATATACTAGGGCTTCGACCAATTGGTTTTTCGTTGTTCGACTAAGAGAGGGGACAAATTTATTTATTTATTTAAATTATCTTTAATTTTCTACATGATTATTATTGAAATTTAGAAGGGTAAATTAAATTGTTATGCAGCTATATGGCTTTGCATATTCTGGACCATTTGGCCACTTTTTGCACAAATTGATGGATCTCATATTCAAAGGAAAGAAGGGCAACAAAACTGTTGCTAAAAAGGTAAGCTGCAAAATAATTTCTTTACTGTGTATCCTGATATGTTAGATTAATTTTTTTATCTGTAGGTTCTGTTGGAACAATTGACTTCCTCTCCTTGGAACAACTTCTTGTTCATGATGTACTATGGATTGGTAGTTGAAGGTATTTACCCTCCTGTTCATAAATTTATCGAGCTCCTAGAAAATTAGATGCTATAATCAGAATTCAAACATTTGTGGATATCACAAATGATATATATTATGATTTTGTTCCTATGTGATATCACTAACTAGAGCGAAGATCGGAAACTTGTGTTATCTTCTAAATTTGAATGAGCATATCAGAAACCTAGAATAGTTACACCGGTTGAATTTTTGTTTATTCAATGACTTTGTTGGAAACTCGGAAGTCTAATTTTTTATAGAGGCAATAATAACTCGAGAGCAAAATTTAATTTCTTGGACTGATTTACATAATATGCCTAGTGTTACTAGATTTTATCCCTGTTTGGTTTTGCTAAAAATTATGTTTTTAGTAGATTTTGATAAAAATTACTGAAATGTATGGTTGAAATGTTAATAAAAATTGTGGATCCAATAAATTGTATGAGTTCGGGGTAAAATGAGTTTTGAAAAATGGAGGCCAATCAAGGGCTTTATATATTCTGTAAAACACAGTATGTGTATCAACCATTATTACATACATCCCCTGGAGATGATTCAAGTACATGGAAAGTACATGAATTCACTACCTATATGTATTTAATAAATAGAATTCATTTGTTGAACCAATACTAAGTAATTCAATTGACAATAACTCAAATGCATATATCAAGGTTTATTCTTCCAACAGATCTTTGATTGGCATATCTTTTCCTTGGTCCAAGGAAACTGAATGAAGACATTGGGGTGCTATATAATTTTGTGACTTCAAAATACAATTTTGTCCTTACTGCATGAATAAGAATTTTAGGATCATGTTATAGAAAGAGGAGAAAATAAATGATTTTTATTAGTATCTAGGCATTTTGTCATGATGAATATCAGAGTGATTTTGAGTTTTAAGAGATCAAGGGGCGCTTTGGCTTAGTATATGGCAAAGGTTGAAGCAAAAAATAAGGAATTTGAGACAGAGAAAAGAATCAAGAGAATTATGGTTCACAAATGTGGATAGCAATATCTCCTCATACATAACCTAAGCAAATACAAATACCCCCATCCTTCCAAGTTGAGACGAAGAAAAGAATCAAGAGCATTAGCCTGTAAACCTCGCATCATCTGCAATCAAAACTCAAAGCCTTGACCTTTTGCAACTTAACTTCTTAAATTTTACATTCTGGCACGATATAAGTCCATAATTAAGTCACCATCACCTTGTTGTGCTAAACATACTCTGTTGTTTGTTTCTCTAAATGAAGCTTCTCAAGAAAGGTGGTTTTGAGCCTCTTTTGAAGCTTATTTCTCTTGACTCCCTTACATTCTGCAATACACTCTGTACATGAAATTTACAAAATCATTCTCATTTCTTGTATTCGCTCATTAACTATTGTTTTCATCTGCCCAAATTGATTCCTATGTGGAACTGTATTTCAAAATAAAGAAAATCAGGAAAATGGATCATAATTGAGCTTGCAGGAATCGAACTGTTACTTATTTTTCTTTCCTCGGATCTCCCTTGTATGAGTAGATCCTTTACTTAATGAGGAATGCACATTGAGTTGGATATGCACTACTGTGAAAGTTAATCAATTAAATGCATATCTGGTGGAGTGGATTGGGCAGTGTTAAGCTAAACTCTTGTTCATTAAATTATTGAGTGTTGTCGAATACTGTGGACCGATCATGCACTAAGTCAGATTTATATTTCCATGTAATCCACTGTGTTGGTCATTAATCACAGGTTAAATGTGTCTTTTCAGGACGACCATGGGGTCTAGTCCGAAATAAAATCAGGAATGACTACCCCTCGGTACAGTTGACTGCATGGAAGGTATAGGAGTATAACTACATGGTCCATCTTCTCACAATAACATTGTGAAATAGTGAATGGTGCCAAAATTTGCTGTTCTAATGTCATACCATAATGCTATTGATTTGCAGTTTTGGCCAATAGTCGGATGGATCAACTACCAGTATATGCCGTTGCAGTTTCGTGTTTTGTTCCACAGCTTTATGGCCTCGTGCTGGTAAGCAATCTTTATTCCTCTCAGCTTTGCTTACTTGTCTCCTCTTTTCTTTGCATGAATCACATATTCCAGTTGTTAGGGATGCATAGGAATCTCAACCGAGTATGAATTTTATGAGGAAATTGTCTGGGAAGTGCCTATTTGAAAAGAGAGTGAAATAGGCCTGTTTCTCATTATAGTACAAACATGCTTCTTTTCTGTCAGAACCCCAACATACTGGAGGTATGCTACTTTATGGTGGTGGGAATCTGCTACACTTGCTTAACAATATGTAAATCAAGAAAACGAGCTTGGGATAAATCATGATCATGGACTTCAATACTGCTAATCGTTCAAAGTGACATTGATATAGTCCTCATAATATGCGTTTCTTTTCCACTCCAGATGTTAATGAATTCACAATAACAATATTAACCGATTGCACCCTAAGATTCTCATCTCCAGTGTCCTATTCTAAGCTTGGTGTGCCATGCTTCATGGTGATATTGTGGTTCTTTATTATTTGATCTCTCGCCCTCTTTCTCCTGGGCGATTTAAGTGTGGATGTTTCTTCAATCTTTATGTTGTTGGCTTTTGCCAAAATTAGACTAGAATTCTGAACTTACAAGGCAATAATCGTATTTGTGGGTACTCCTATTATTTTCTTTATGTGTTCATTTCCGTTTGACTAGTTTCAAATATCTAGTAGATTACACGATTGTTTAGTGTTTACTTTCCACGCATACCGTACAACCAAATACTAACTTTTTCGTGTTGGACATGCGACTACAGGGCCATCTTTCTCAATCTGAAAGCTAGATCGGTCGCTGCCAAAAAGGCTTAAAATTCTTAAATTTTGGTGCGATCCTCTGGTCTCGAGCTGGTCTTACCATAGTAGCAGATTGCTTAGTCTCAAGCGTATGTTTTTGGAGTGCAAGTAGCATTTTATTATATCATACAGCAACTAGAACTTTGGAGTCAACCTGGGAGGATGTGGTTATAAAAGTTTCCTCTTTCCCTTGTAAAAGTTATTTTTGTTTTTCTCGTGTTGCTAAAGAACTTTTCTCATTTTTTGAGAAAAAACGATTGTGGATCTATTTGGTATGGCTATTGTGTCTAGAACTTTTATTATTAAAATTTTTACAAGAGTTGTTACAAAAAACGCTTATGGCAATTTTATTGTCTGACAAAAGTTGGTCTGGATGTTATTTGGTTTGGGTCGATTTTGATTTCAACCCGAAACAAAAACCAAATAATTCGATTTGGATGAATTTCAGTCCAAATCAATCCATTCCAACTCTTAAACCGTACTAAATCATTGGACTTTTAGTCCAAATTGAATTTTTCTGAAAAAATTGTCAGAGTTTTGGGCCAATTTAGATTACAAGAACTAAAATAACTAAATAATTTTATATATACAATAACTATTGACTGACTAATAAAATCGGGTTAATAAAGAGGGATTAACAGAAAATTTAAGAATTTTGCTGCTTCTTTTTTTAATGTATCATATAGCCTGATTTTCTAATTAGGAAAAATGCTAGATATAACATAATGAGGGTATAAAAAGAAATTTTCAGTATTATTATTTACTGACAATATCATAGATTGGAGGGAATTAAGATATTGTTATACGGTTGGGGCTTATCTTTTATATTCCTATTTTTCTTTAAGAAAAACAAATAAACATGTAAATGGGTTGAGTTAGTTCAATTAACCAGGGACTTGGGATTTCAGACTATAATAGAACTGACCTATCATGATTTTATTTAAAAGAAAATCAAATCAAACAAATTACCCTTGTCAAAATGACCCGAACCAAATCGAGTTCATTCGTTTTGATTTGTTTGTTTTTAATTTTTTTTTTTTTTTTTTTTTTTTGGCCAGGACTAGTCAAAAGAAAAAGCAAAAAGTATTGTGAACATTAAATGGATTGTTTGCCAGTATAACTATAAAGGATTTGTTTATTTGTATCCCGGTGTACCAACACCTCACAAGAGGGGGGGGGCACGATGAATAAAAAAATTGTGGGCCTTCCTCTTGTGAGGAGGGTTTGTACACCAAGGTGTCGGTGTGCATATAGACAAACCCAACTAGAAAATATTTTTATTAATTAACCATAGATAATGCATAATTATTTGACTAAATAGTATTTTTTTTCTTATATTATATCTATAAAATCAAATATTTTAATTAAGTTTCTATGCCACAATTTTTTAAGCATAAATCCTATTGGTTAAATTTTATTTCATAATTATTTGTATTGTATTAATCATAATATATATATATATGAAATACCATTGATCCTTATCTCGCATTAAATTTTATTTCTGAAAAATGCATTATTGTGCAATAAAGATTGAAAAATAAAATAAAAATAACAATTAAGAAAAAAGATGTCATGTTAACCACAAAGGATTTTTAGCTTATATACAAATTGATATTTTGGGAAATATGATGTTTTTGTTATCTCACTATCAATCATTCTTGGTGTATAATTTTTTTGTACAACAATGTTGACAATATGTTATGTGACACATTCTTTTTGGACAATTTAAAAAATAATTTATCTTTTCAATCAACACTTTTTTGATACATCATTGTTGACAATGTTATCAAAAATTAGTGTGCCAATGACATTATCCAAATAGATTATTAAGCATAATTAATGCAGATTTTAGCTTCCGTCTCCTAATTGAAACCATCTTTCGTCAACGTTGAGTGACTGAAGCAGTCGATGCAACAATCTATCGATGATCGAGGCATGGAACTGCATGTGCCTTATGTGAAAGAATTTTCATAGGCATGTCTGCATGAACACCTCAACTACACTTATGATCATCGTCAACAACCCCTAATACCTTTCTCATGTTTCTGAGGTTACGGTTAGAGATCATCTTCCTTGGAAATCCGCTCATACTGCCATCAATGGCGTACTCCATCCGGCAATAACAGATGAATTTTAGTTACTTAAATAGGAAATTTTGAACATAGGGTCAGTTGAATAGAGCTTGTAAAATGAAGTGCATAAACGACTACAAGGGTTTGACGAGGATTGAATTAGGGGTGGCGCGTGGGTCGGTTCGGTTCAGTTCTGAAGAGAATCGAACCGAACCAAAATTTTCGGGTATTTAGTAAATGGAACCGTCGGGTCCAAATATAATTATGGAACCGTTCGGGTTCGGTTCCATTCGATTCTGTATTATAATTAGATTTTTTAACATTTATAATAACATTGTATAAATACAACTAATGACATATTCAATGGTTATGAAATGTCAGAGACTCATAAACTACCTTGTTCAAATGATCGCTACGGTCAAAATTTTGGTTGGTGGAGGTCACAGCGTCAGTCGACGATTGTATAAGTTTTGGAATGTCGACAAGGCTGCGAGAGTCGAGACAGCGTTATGCACTTTAGTGTATGTATTTGGAGTTATTTAGTAGGTTGAATCTTGTTGGGTTAAGAAATGAGACAATAAAAGGGCTAATTGGGCCAAAAATTAAAAAATTGAAAATGAAACAAATTATTGGGTCAAAAGTTTGGATTTAGAAATTGTTAATTTGTTTAGAAAAAATTAAAATTAAAATAATTTGATTTATTCAATATAAAAAAAATTAGAAAAATTCGGTTCTTTTTTGGTTCTTGGTCTAGAACTGAGAACCGAACCGTACCCGTCGGATCTCAATTCAGATACCCGTTCGGGTATTTAATTTGACAAGAACCGTCGAATTCGGTTCGGTTCGGGTTCGGTTCGATCGGTTCCGTTCAGGAAATTTGCCCAGCCTTAGATTGAATACTCACCAACCTTTTAAAATTTGGGGATGGTTTATCTCATTCTTGTTGCTTGTTTGTGTTGTAACATAGAAGACTTAAACTTTAAAAATTAAAGTCATATTTTAAAATTACAGCTTTTAATTTTAATTTCTATTTTAATCCATAATTATAACTAATAATTTTAGAGTAATATACATTCTAATGGGCCTAATTTTACAAGAATGTTGGGGTTAAATTTCTTCCATAAAAGGGATGAAATTTTCGTTGTTGGATATAATATGAAAATCACAAGTTGAGAAACGACTAGAAAACAAAATACTCTCTATATTTCTATAGTTTTAATAACTAGATAAAGTTTCATTCATTTATCTACCTATGATCGTATCCATAGAAGGAGAACTAGCTGTGAGCCACATAGATTTTATCTTGGAGTTGTGTAATGTCGAAAGTACCTGAACGCAAGAGAGGCAACACAACTTTGGAAAAGCATCTTTGATGAAACTCAATAAAACTTGCTTTTTTAAATCCACTCTCACGTTTATGTTATATTGAATTATATGTTTGTGTTTAATTATATTATTTATATTTGTTATGTTAAACAATAATCTACACATTTACACATAAATCATTCATTTTTCCAACAGTTTGAGACACTCGGTAACACACTGCTGCATATTTAGAAAAAGAGGAAGTGTGGATGGAAGAACAACCGTTTGACTTTGGCACATGAGATGACGGGTTTGACTAGTTAACATAATAAAAATGTATCCGACTTCAAATCCTAAATGATGGTTCAACTCTATCACTAACCTCGAGGACCAAAACTTTAATCAATCAAATGACATAGTAAGGAACTTCAAAAACACGGATATATTCTTGTCTACGGTATTATATTGCTGTGCAGTGTCGTGCAAATTTTTGAGTGAATTCTTTTTTGTATGAGGCTGAGTTTTGATGAATGTCTCTCTCGTGTTTACTTGACTTTCCTCTACAAGCCAATCTCTCTATTTATTTGTTGGGTATTCTTAATATATCACCATTTGACATTTTATGATGTTGGATCTGTACTTAAGATTTTCCCCTCGCTTGATAATTCAATGTTTTGAGAATATAGAAAGTGATGTTGTAGTAGTTGTGAACCTGAGGTTGATTTTCTACGATCAATGTGAAATCAATGTTAAAAATCCATCAGTGGTGTGTTTAAAGTGTACTTAATGAATATCGAACTTTTTCCTTTGTTTCTCATATAATTTTTCTATACCTATCTTATTTTTACATGATATCATGGAAACATCACAAGAAGCATATAGTAAAGCAAAGATCAGAATATATTGAAGCAACGGAATTATAATGTGTTTTTACTTCTAGCCATTCATATTGTAGATATCAAAAAAATTTAACGGTAGGGACTCAAGTTACCAGTATCGGAAAATTATGCCTCTGATACAATAGTTTTCGTTTTAATATAACCTTAATTTATATAGTTTTGCAACTAGCATACAAAATTAATTTAACTCAACTAGAAGAACAATTATGGTCAACTTACGTGCAATGGACATGCAATTTACTAGTTTTTATAGAAATGATACTTGGATTAATTAAGAAAGACGTAGTAGGATTAAATAAGAGACGTTGTATTCTCCATTATGTAACACGCAGCAATGACTTGTGTAGTTGTATTGTCATAGAAATTTCGGCACTCAATCAACTGTTATATTATACTGAAGTTTTATGGATCTGAGATGAAGCCAAATACTAAACTATATGAAAACTCTCTACTTGTAAATATATTTTTAGTATTTGATTTTCCATTTTTACAAATTTCTTTTATTTAAGGATTATTGTCTTGAATTTATAATTCAAAATTTGAATATTACTAATTTCATATGCCTTTCCTTAGAATAATTCTGCCTTTATCATATTTGCTCTGAGTTGTAAGAGAAATTTCATCCATATTTTCATTCTTCTTTCTGAAATTTGGGACAAAATCTTTATGTATCTCGTGTCATGAGGGAAAGAGTCAAAAATAACATCCTCCACTCAACTGTCAAATTACAAAAAGTTGCAAAATTAAGAATGTCACAGCACATAATGTTATATACAATTGAATTCACAAATATATAGAGTTAACACATATAGGGTCTTTTCGGTAATGATTATGAAAATTGATTTTTTTTTTAATCGTTGGAGAGAAAAGTGAATCTTAACTGTGAGTGAAAAAGTCAAAAATGACGATTGAAATAGTGAAATAACGATAAAAAAAAATGATTTTTTGAAGTAAAAAATTGCTACCAAACAACCTTTGTCTAGTGTGTTCAATGTCACAATTTTTATACATTTGACACAATTTTGAGAGACAAGAAAGAGGTCAATGAAAATTGTAATAATTGGAACCACAATTCCACTTCGTTCATCTTCATATATGGTCATATGGAGAGAGAATAGCTGTCTTGTGGAATACTAAGGTCAAACATGGTGATAATTTTTTTTATTTTATATATATATATATATATATATATATAATATCAATTTTATTTTTAAAAAATGCATGAACCATGACCTGATTTATAAACGTGGATGTCCTCAATTGAGATTTTAATAAAATTTGGGCATTTTTAATAGCTTCGTAGATTTATGGGGATTCTATTAATAAAAGGAATTAAAAAGAAGCGAAGTTTAATACACATTTAAAATTCTTTAAATTTACCATTTTTAATGAGACTCACGAATTCTATGCAAACCTGTTCAGACTAACAAAGTTATTAGAATTCATAATTTTTTTAAAATCTATTAAAACTTCATCGAAATCTATCTCAAATTTTGAAATTTTTGCAAATGTAATCTGAGTAATGCTACATATAAATAATTATTTACAACTTTATTTACAAACTGATGATATGCCATTATATATTAAGAACTTGTTTGGTATAGTTTAAAAGTCAATTAAAATCAATTTTTTGATCTTTATTTCACTATTTCAGCCACCATTTTTTAATTCGTCTTTCACAAGTAAGTCCCACTTTATCTCTAACGATCAAAAAATCAATTATCAAAATGTTTACCAAACAACACTAACATTTAGATAAATTCTTATTGCACATCACTATTTATAGATTGATGAAGTAGCAAAAAGGAAGTTGAGAAATTTTATTTTTGTAGTTGATTTGTGAAATTTTGACTTAATTATATCATGTTGCATCGTTTGTTCATCGATAAATTGTGAGTACATCTAGCACAATCATACTGACTTCATTCTCTGCTTCATTTTTGTTTTTTCTCTTCCTCTCTCTTTCACGAGTTAATTGTTTCAATTTTCACTAAATTTAGATCTATGTTTTTGATTAATCACTAAAATTTAAAATGTTGAGTTTTGATCATAGAACTTAGATCTATGTTTTCGATTGTTCACTGAAATATTAAATGTTGTGTTTTAACTATTGAACTTTGAAAAATATTGTACGTTACTCACTGTAAACTTGAAACTTTTCAAAATTCAATATTTATGCCAGTAACTAATATACAATATTTTTCAAAATTCAATGATCAAAATTCAAAATTTTAAATTTAAGCAAACAATCGAAGACAGAGATCTAAGTTCAATGATCAACATTCGATATTTTAAATTTCAATGATCAATCAAATATAAGAATCTTAATTCAATAACAATTGGAACAATTAATTCCTCTTCCACACCAATCTACAAATAATTACGTACTAAGTAGTATTACTCACCTAATATGAGGTAATTATTGATTTTTTCCCATTAAGAAATCGGGCATAGAGTTTAAAAGTTAAAAAAATGGCTACTTTGCAACCTACAAATAGACAGCACAGACGCATTAATATTCGGTACATAGACCTTGGTTTCTCTTCTACTTCGTCGATTTTCCCAAAACCCAGGTAATCTAATGCCTTAATTTTTTCAATTGATTTTGAAATTTGAGTTGTTGTAAGTGCATATATGAATTTAATAATAACGTTTAGGCATCTATCAATTTGTTTGTTTATTCGGTTATGTCGATTTTATGCTGAATTTTCTGGACACGAAGATGCGCTGGCCCCCACGCAAGGAATTATACGTGTTCGTGAGCTAATCTGTGTTTATGGATACCCATTCGTTGTTGCTTCATAAAAAAAATTAGCCTTTTTATTTTGGGTTTCTGGAGTAAAAAAGGGGGGAAAAAGGAATCTTTGATAATTTTATATGTGAAATGCTGGTGTTTCTTTGATAAAAATATATTTGTAATTTTATTTTCTCATGACCCAAATTGTTGAGTAACAGATGGAAACAGTGAATGGTGATTCCCTTGCTGTGGTGCCACAAGAAACCATGGGCAATTTATCCAATGTGGAGAGTTATAATCAACGGGTGGACGAGATTTTCAAAAAAGTTAATAAGGTGGAATTTAGATATGAACATCAAATTTAATCTTTTGTATTTGATTTTGATTCTGTTTCTGCATTTTGTCTCTTGTAGCGATTCAATGTATTATATTTTTCTTGAAATTATTGCATTGAGATTGTAGAAATAATCTGATCATTTGTGTAGTTTATTCAAGATCCCTGTTACTGTTTTAGAGTTCATTCTTTCTGCTTTACAATTTGATACCAACTACTGTATTCCCCAAGTGGGAAATGCTATTCTGATTCCAGGAGTAGTTTTGACATCTGTACATATAATAATATAATTAAATTCTCTTCGTATTTACAGCTAGAGAAAAACTTAAATGAGGTTGAGCAATTTTATTCATCTGCCAATAAAAAGCAGCCAAACACTTCGAAAGGTAGCTCAGTTCTGAAGGACAAAGATAGGGAGAAGCTGTTTGCCAGCTTTAAGAGGAGGCAACAAGATGCAGCCAGTAGGGAAGCGGCTGCTGGTAAGAGAATGCAAGAGCTAATGCGCCAATTTGGAATGATATTACGCCAGGTGATCATAAATGCTGCATTTATCCTTGCAATATTGTTTGTAGCCTTCTATTGTGCCTGCTTACACATGGGGGCCCTGTGAAAGTTTTATGGTGTTTAGCATCGTTCTTGCCATATTTTTATTGGACATCTTTTAGGTAGTCTATGAACCTCCAACTAACATCGGGTTCTTGCATTTATTATTCAATTATTTGAAGTGGGTCCCTACATTAATTTTTTGAAGCATTTGTTTGGCTTTACTCTTTATTCATGTGGTATTCTTTTCCAAAGCTCAAACTTTAATGTGAGTGAACAAATAATTTTAACTTACAGGTGTTCGTTGATGTTTATTGTTTGTTACATATACTGGTAGTTACCGCTGACTGGATAAATAAATGGAAGAAACTTGTCTCTCTCATAATTCCGTAAACCTTACTTTTGTATTGATAAAATATCAAAAAGTTGCCGAGTGCAGTGTGGTACATCCTTTTCTCGTACGCAATCAATTAAAGTGTTCATACTCTCATTTTGAATCATTCTCAATCTTGGTGTGTGGGGATATGATATTAAAACTTGACAATTCCTGCTGATCCCATCAGTTCCCTACATTTTATTTCCACTGAAGTATAATATCCGCTTTTGCTTGTTTACTTACTCCCACTTGATTTTATCCTTGACAGATAACTCAGCACAAATGGGCAGTACCATTTATGCAACCTGTGGATGTGTTAGGTCTTGGTTTGCACGATTACTATGAGGTAAAACCGTTAACTTTGTGTTAATTTCCTTAATGCATATTGACTATGTTGGCAATCCAAATATGGAGTTTATTTATTCTTCCATCCATACTTTCCCCCATGCCCAATCTACTAAAAGAAAAATCACGGCAGACATGTAAACTTGGGAGGATTTTATAAAAGTTGCGGTCCTCAGGGAGTTGGTTATATATCTTGGAGACGTAAAGAATGAAAGCCATGAGGACATTGTCAGTTTATCTTCTGTTGAATCACTTGTTAGAGTCTCTTTTGGTTATTCAGCTGCTTCTTTCCTTTCCCCCGCCTTATTTTGTTATTTCAACTCGTGGCTTCTTATAATATGTTGTGTATGATATATACTAGGTTATTGAGAAGCCCATGGACTTCAGTACTATTAAAAGCAAAATGGAGGCTAAGGATGGTAACGAATATAAGAATGTTCGAGAGATTTGGGCAGATGTGAGGTTGATATTTACGAATGCGATGAAATATAACAATGAAAGGGATGACGTCCACGTTATGGCCAAAACTTTGTTAGAGAAGTTTGAGACAAAGTGGCGGCAACTCTTGCCTAAAGTTGGTGAAGAGGTACTTATTAGTTTCTTTATTTGTTGGATAAGTAATAAAGAGTAAGAATTAGCCCATAATGATTAGCTAAAGTCTTGAACCTCTTTGCATCTTTGTTACCTTTTCTTGAGAAGTTAGATACTCTACCATTAACTTCATTGCATTTCGGGTATCCCTTGCCCCGAGGGTACATATTAAAATTATTTGATAATTTATTTCTGCATCACTGGCTGATATTTAAAACTCTTGTAGGAAAAAAGACGGAAAGAAGAAGAAGCTGAGATGCAGCTTGATATGCAGCTCACCCAAGATGTTGCTCATGCCAAAATGGCCAAAGATTTAAGTGGAGAGGTAGTTAATAATAAAACAGGGTCTGTGTAGATAATATGTCCAAGAAAAAAATAGAACTTTTCGAATTACTAAATTTCATCCTGCATTATTATATCTGGGTGTTCCCATTGGTATTCCACTCTATTTAAGAAAATCTGGGAAGTCTGAAAACTATTTAAATTTTTTACAGCTGGACCAGGTTGAGGTGCATCTGGAAGAACTCAGAGATATGGTACTTCAGAACTGCAGGTTTGTCATTTATCCAATTACAGATGGAGCATTGCTCTAGATCTCAACTTTTTTGTGAAATTATGTTTGCATCGTTTGATTAAATATATATCTATACTTGGTGATAATTCTGCACTTTATTTGGTTTCCATGTCAGTGAAAAAGTTCAAATAATATGAATTTTCTCAATTATCAAATATGTTCAATTCGTTTAGTTTTAACATCCTTGCTATACCTGTCGTAAATACCTCCTGTTGGATATTTATCTCATGCTAAATGGTGGTGAAATATTGATTTCGTTTGCTATGAATAAATATGGGAATTTATTTATCTCAATTTATCTTAATAGTTAATAATGCACATCACTGGCCAAGCCATGCTCCCCCAAGCTCTCTAGGAATTTAAGGGGAAATATTAAATGCACAAAAGGGGTCATCTGCAGGAACTGAGGACACGTTGACACGAGATTCTAACATTTTAATCTTCCCTGCGTATCGTGATAAATTCGTAACATATTTTGTTTAAATTAAGTCTCAAGTATGTTATTAGACCCAAACCGGACACCGAGCCGGTTGAAGCACCCAGTCGACCGCTATGTGAGAACATTTTAGAATATTTCAGAATATGGAAGAGAGGGTCCATTTTATAAGTAAATCGGGGAAAAATATGTGACTCCCTTAGTAGGGTGGTGAGAGAATTGGTACAAGGACAGAAAAACGAGAAAGTGATATTAATGGGATTTTGGAGCACCAACAGTTCTTTTCACGAGGACCATTTTCTTGTTAAATTAGTGCGCCATTTTTTTGTATTCCATGCTGAGATCTCAGTTTTCATATTTGTGATTTGATCATGAACTTAATTCTCTTGTCCAACATTTTTGCGTATTTTCCTCGTAAATGTTATTTACTTAATTAAGCTTATACTTTTTAACTCTCACAAACAAACAATGACCAAAAAAACTAGCATTATTTCCAATAAAACTCTCTTAATACTCAAAATATCTGCTAAATAAATATTGACAGTTGTGAAAGTGAGATTGTATTTTCTGTGATTTCATTGTTAATTTCTAATAAACAATGTGAAATCTTTCTCTTGCTGTTGAGGAAATCTCAGTCGCAAAATTTAATGAATGAGATGGTCACCTGACATTATCATTAAAAACAATGTGAACCTCATCTTAAGTGCTAGCCAAAATATTATGTAGTTAGTTATGATTATAGCACATGATTAGATGCAGTGTTTCCCCTTCATCAACGCATCACTACTGCAGATTAATTAATAGAATGCAATGTTGACATGGCTGGAACTTATTTCTTTTGAGGGAGTAATTAGGAATGCAATGTTTTTCAATCTCCTAGTTTAGATGCATATCCTGGTGCTTAATTTTGAAGTTTACTTTCCAGAAAGATGTCGACTGAAGAGAAGAGAAGACTCAGCAGTGCCATTGCCAAGTTATCTCCTGAGTATATCAACAAGGCGGTGGAAATCTTTGCCCAGGGTAACCCGGACTTTCAAGCATCCAGGGAAGACGTGGAAATTAACATGGATGTTCAGGTTATAAAGCCTGTTTCTTCCCTTTCACAACTTTATTTTATGGCATACTGTAAGGTAGGATTGGACAATACTGAACATGCACTTCTTGTTTCGGAGATTGTTGAGTAACTGATTTGTTTATGTGATTCATGCAGAGTGAGTCGACCTTGTGGAAATTGAAGTTTTTCATAAAAGATGCTCTACAAGGACGGGGGAAGAATTCATCAAACATCAATGAGGATAACCAAAACAACAATAACAAAAGAAAAAGAGAGATTTGTGGTGCTCTTGCCAAGACTTCCCAGAAGAGGGGCAAAAAGTTCCCTGGCTGAAGTACCAATTTAGTCTGGCCCTCCTATGTAAATAAATTACCGAATTTGTGAGGGGTTGAATTTTTTTTCCTTTTTTTCTTTTGGGGGGGGGGGGGGGGGGGGGTTAACAGTTTTTTAAAGATTTTGTACATGGAAAATTTTAAATGCTGATATGGCATGTTGTAATTTAATCCAATTTGTATGGCTAGAAAAGGATGTTGCTAGAATTCTTGAATGTGCTAGAATGTCTGAAGATCATCAAGATTTTAAAGTAGATTTTGTAATGTCAATAAAAATTTCTACTTGAAATACCTTTTTTGCACTACAATAGCATACATTTTTCTTACCTTTTTGAGTTTCAATTAAAAAATTTCAGTTGTTTGAAATTTGACTCGTACTAGCCTGTTGAGGTTGGACTATTGATAACTCTAATATAGGTATAACTCTAATATAGGTATATATAATTACATGTCAAAAATCGTAGCGTGCAATTTGAATGTCTACAATGTGAAAGATAGGTCTCAATTTTGGAGTGTAGTTTGTGCGGTTGGAAATTGATTTGTGAAAATGCTTTAAATATATTTTATTTCTTTAACTTCTAATTGTATCCAATTGATCTTGTATGATCTTCAATCATCTTTTTGTGGTTTTAATCGACTATAGAAAACTTGCATTTCAGTTCCCCACACTTAAAATTTCTTCCATTTAGCGCTTTTCGTTCGTTCTTCTAATTTCACTTCAATCTCTAAATTTTACTTAACAAACGATAAACGTATGAGATTAAGCTATAATTTATGAAAAGTGATACAAAATATCCTAATTTAAATGGTTTAGATAAGTGTATTTTGTCTTTCAAAATTTAAGGCTATCAGTTCTCATTCTGCTTTTGGATGGCATTCCACGGGTATTTTTCCGTTTCCCATTACGCCTTTAAGACACTTTATGTTCAAATACGAGCAATTGCCATGTTTGAGTGATTTACGACCTTGATTCACGATTGTTCTCATGGAAAATGAACAACGGGATTATTAATTTGCCATCTATTTCCCGGGGTTCATTTACATATTATTGATTAATTTAGTGTGAAGAATCAGTGGGTAGAATTTAGTCCATTCTTGAGAACGAGTATGGAAATGCAAGAATCATGCACGGGGGCAGAGCCAATATTTTAGTTCAATGCGGGCAATATTTTTCGACGCTGAACATCGAGGTTTGCATTATGGATTTAATTATAATAAAAAAATAAAACAATATTACAACATTACTAAACTTGTTCCTTGCAAGTTTTCATATTTTAATATCGTTGTACAATAACTTCATTATCAAGTTTCAAAAATATGTATTTCTCTACATAAACAATTGTATTATCATTCATCTACTGCAATTTCACATAATGAATTCACAATGCAATACCAATATATACTATCAATCCAATGTAATTCATATTTCACAATTTCACATAATCAATTCCCAGTCGAATTCCAATACTCCAATACACAATTTCACATTATCAATTCACCGTACAATTCACAATGCAATTTATACTATTTCCAAATTTTAAGCAACTTGAACTTACAATTGTAGATTTGCTGAGAGCCAAAGGCAAGTTGCAATTTGTCCACCATCCACTAGAAGCATGGAAGTCTGTGCCTCTTTGAGCGATTGAAGTCCAAAGTGCTAATTTCATTTCATATGTTAAAGACAATAAATAAATAAATAAATAAATAAAATAAAATAAAATAAAAATCATTATAATTTACACAAATTGAAATAACAACAAATAAGGGAAAAAATTCAAAATCACTCTGGATACTGGTGGAAAATTGAAATTGGGGCTTCACCTTCTGGCTCCTCTTTTGTTGGGCTGGCTGTCGCCGATTGCTGGAAGAATAGCCGGTTGGTGGCTAAGGAGTGGACGGCGAATCGATTTAGAGTCGGAGATTAGAGGCGCCTAGTGTAGGAGACGTCGGATGTGGGCCTGCTACTAGCAACGGAGGTGGGACTGTCGGAGATGCAGGCGGGAATGGCTAGTAGTGATCGACGGCAATGGAGAGGGAAGTGGTGACTGGCGAAAAAAGTGAAGGGATGATCGGTCCTGACGAGCTCACAAAGGGTTTTGAAAATTGAAATATTTCAAATGGATGAATTATGAGGCATTGGGCTTCTCTCTCTGGACTGGACGGATAGAGAAATGAGCTAAATCGAAAAAAAAAAAAACTGAGCCTGTGGAATTCAGCCCAAAAGTTCAGTGTGGGCATCTGCTCACACTGGACTTAACTGGACTCCACCCCTAACCATGCATAGACCAATTTCTATACATGGCTGGTCGATTTCATTTTTCGCTTTTATTTTTCTTCGTTTGAAGTGGCAGTAATAAAATTATTAAATGTTGAAATCAATAGTAACAAACATTATTGTTAGAGGACACAAATTAGGGATAGATTTAGGACCGAACTATAAGATGGCTAATATGTATAAGAGAAAATTAAAATTACAGTAAAAAAATAAATTAAATGGGCGGGGGAATCGATTAGACTATAGACCGGTCCAATCCCCACTTATATACGTCCCTGAACTAAATGAACCCTAGAGAACTCGTTAGTGTCAAATCTCATTTTTTTCCTTTACATTCACATGTTCGATTATTCATAGTGTAGGACTGTGTGGAGCGTAGTTATATTGATCGCTTGTCTTGTCGACGACAGATAAACATGTTAATTTAGGAACACTTTGCTACAGCAAAATTAGGGTATTCATACTTTGTACTAGGTCGCCCTAAATTCTTATAAAGGAAGACGATGGGATGGTTGCTTTTGGTAGATATACAAATTGAGAGGCATGAGATCTTCATTGTGAACTTGATTTTAGTAAATCTATAGCAGCAAGTCGACATAACCCCACATTGAGGTGAACAACTATAAATCTCAATTTGTGTTTTACATTTTTACCTGATTTCTACTTGTTTATTGTTGCTTTTGTAACCAGCATTATGACTTAATTCATAACATATTTTCCTTTGGGATTTAGCTAGAGACATTTAAATTAGAGCTACATGTGCAGGGAAAATGCTCAAACGGGTTTTTAGAAAACCATATGGCAACATCTCATTGGATTTTGAACAAAATAATATAGTTAAAACAGCCAATCAAATATTATCATTTCAGCAACTATAAAATTGCATGTGTATTTTCCCTTGCAAGTATCATTTCTATTTAAATTACGAAAGATTTGAACTACGATTTGCCAGGTCTATTTTATAAAGCACAAGGTCACAAGTGGGCTCTCCAATCCTTTGGGAAGGCCGTAGATATTGAACAAAACCATGTTCCGAGCTTTGATATCTACAGCTGTTGTTCTTAGGCAACAAAGTGACCAATCACTGGTAGTTGCCAAAAGCTTTCTAACTGATGCATTGAGGCTTGAAAGAACTAACCCTTCAGCATGGCACAATCTTGGGCTACTGTACAAGATTGAGGGTAGTTCAGCTATTGTCTATTGAAGCCGTAGAGTGCTTTAAGGCTGCAGCCCTTCTCCAGTAATCTTCCCTAGTCGAACCTTTTAGTTTATGTGAATCAAAGAACTATTGAGAATGTATTTGCATTCAAGCAAATTCGTTTATAAGGCATGTTCTTAATGAAGAGTACTTTTCTATTCTTGTTTATTTTTTCTTTTGTCGAAGTGTTTGTTAAAGTTAACATTATACAAAATGGGTGAATAATGACGTACATTTTTCATTCAGATTCACATCTCCATATGCATTCAAAAGAGTGAAATGATTACCTTTTACTAAGATCAATTCCAGGCTTCTTAGCCACTTCATCATGCCCATTCTTCTCTATAGTCTTGAGAGCTTTAGTTCATAGCCACAATTTAACATAACGTTTCCCTATGTCCCACCAAATTCTCTTGTATTGCATATTCACAGACCGCACCCTCTTTGTCTTGTGGTTTGAATGGGAGACTTTGTTCGCCTCGATCGATTTTTTCCCAGTGAATCGACATACTCTACCTGAAAGTAAAATCGACTCCCAACAATTCAATTCCTTTCTATAGGAAATCAAGAAACCAAGCAATAAAGCCCATAATATTGAGTGACACAAGCATAAAATAAAAAAAAATTCATTAACTGATATCATGGAGACAAGGAATCAAAGTTCTTCGAAAACATATTTTTTCAATCCTTTCAAATTTCATCCTCTTAAGTTTTATTGATATCCCAGTGTGATAAAAATAAAGCTAATTTTTTCTTTTACTTTCCATTGCAGTGGCTAGGACATTGATTGAGACTATCAGTTAATGCTCAATGATTTGGAATGTTTCCCTTCTCATTTCTGGCCCATCAAAATAGAACATACAAGTACTGGACAAAGTGAATGTGAAAATTCATGAATTTTACTCGTCATGGAAGGATCTTTAACTTTGTATAGTTTCGTTATTATGATATTCAAATTCAAATGCATTCCAAATCAAAGAATAACTTCAAATGCTTTTGAAGCCTCAATTCTTCATATTACAGCAAGAGAAGGATCCTATTCCACCTTATGTTTCGTCAAGAGAGAATATTTGGGCAATAACTTTGATACCGACTGGAAATCACTACTTTCCACCGATGCGACCAAAATGTATACCAGTTATTATCTCCTAAATTACAAGGCACAAAGTCAAAGAACCAACTTGAACTACAATAAAATTCAAAACCAGAAGAGAATTGCATCAATGAATATCATCGTAAACAACAATATACTTGGCCCTGTCCCTAACAAATGTGGGGTCCGGACATGAATCCTTATTATCTCCTAAATTATAAGACACAAAGTAAAAGAACCAACTTGAACTACAGTAAAATTCAAAACCAGAAGAGAATAATAACAGAAAAGCAATGATTATCATCGTCAACAATATACTAAGCCATGTTCCTAACAAATTTGGGGTTCGGAGATGAATCCTTTTTCGACATCAATGATTATCAAAGTCTTATTTAAAACTATTTTGTCTGCAAGAAAGAAATAAGCCATTTTTCAATCAAAGCAAGAGATTAAGATTTTTAACTTACATTTCCTTTTTCATGCCAATATTTTGATTTATGATTTAATTACGATGAAAATGAAGATGCTAGTACCTAAGCAGGAATAAATCCAGTAAAAGGGATGGAAATTCAAGAACTAAACTCAAATGGATACCGCCTTGATGACTCTATCCTCCCTTTCCCGAACAAGGTACAATCAAGGGAGCACAAAAACCCAAATTATAGTTCCTTGCTCTGGCGAGAAGAATATAATTCATTTTTCTTTTTAGCTCATTCAATAAGTTTTAGCTTACTTATATCGACGACAACCCAAAATTCCCAAAATTATATAAGATATAACAACTTCTATAATCTCTAACATTGTTGGAATATGCGGGGTCACCTAACACATAAGATATCAAAACAATTGGGGGGAGTGGTTTGAATTTAGAATTTATTGGAATATGCTGGCTAGCCTAACATGATGACTATACTTTAATATTCAATTTATTATTTCTAACTTCTATTTGACGAAAATAAACGAGAACAATGATTAAAAGTGATTTTTATTCTAACTGCTTAAAAGTTCGTGAGTGCAACGGAAAATGAGTGAGAATTCAAATAATAAATGGGTATTAGGGCGGAACAACTTCACATATTGATCACCTTTACTTCTAATATCGAGATTCATAAAATCTAAAGTAGTGTTCGGTCGAATTCTTCTATGGTATTCAATTTACCCATCTCGAGTTCTCATTGAACCTATTTAAATCATTCAATTCCATATCTTTATGCGAATCAACATTATTTAAACGAAATAATAGTTCTAAGAATTCATACAGGATCGCAGCAATTAATATAGGTATCTCTATACGTTATATTAATTTACCTAATTTGAATATGTGGTCTAAACAAGAATTCACATCTCTACGCAATTATTGTTCACGAAATCATTGAATAATTGGCCAGAAAATTCAAAGTATTGAGAATATGATTAAAATTCACACATGTAATTATAACGAACAAGAACTCAAATAAAAAAAATAAAGGTTCCCAAATCAATTACATTGTTCGTCCTAAAATCAGATTAGCTACTCATAGTAATGAAAGAAAAATATGAAATTATTATGGAAGACATCGGCGTGTTTAGAATAAGAAATCAATCTTACACCAAGATTTTCTTCCCCTTCCAATTTATGCTTCAACCCTTGAATTGCTTGTTGTTTTGTTCTCTTGAATTCTTTTATTTTGATTCTCCAATTATGTAATTTTGCCTCTCAATGTGTGAAGAATCCCTCCAAAAGTGTGAACAAGATATATTTATAGGTGCCTCCTCCATTTGTGTAGAAAATAGAGTTTTTATTGACTTCAAAACGGCCCAAAAAACGCGCCCTAAGCAATCCCGGCACAGCGCCTAAACGCTAGGAGTCAGCGCCGCGAACAAATTCAGGTAGTGCCTAGGCGCTGATGGCAGCGCCTAGGCGCTCTATGATTGCAGCGTCTAAGAGCTGACTTTCGAAAAAAAAAATTAGAAACGTAGCACTTGGGCGCTATGGGATAGCGCCTGGTCCCTGTCCTCATATTAGCGCCTGGGCGTGCTATGATTGCAGCGCCTAAGAGTTGACTTTCGAAAAAAAATCAGAAACGTAGCACTTGGCCGCTATGGGATAGCGCCTGGTCCCTGTCCTCAATTCGATCGTACTGCATGGCTTTCAGTCTTTTCATCATAACTTTTTCTCCTGATATCCGAATGAGGCTATTCAAGATGCGTTGGAAAGTTAACTCAAAGGGCCACCATTTTCAAATTCGATCATTTACTACGTCAAAAGTGGGTCTCAATATGAGTCTAAAAACGATATATACATTTCTTCGGTTGAAATTTGACGTGTGATCATAATTTGATTATATTTCATTCCTTTGATGTATTTCTTTATTCAATTGACTTCGAGAACTCTTGAATCTTTATTGTGAGGTCCGACACAATTTTTGAGTATTTGCACTTTAGTTCTCGAACTTTGGATCTCTTACGATTTAGCCATTCTCTTCATTTTTGTCGACTTTTGCTTATTTCCTTCAATTTCTTGTACCGTTATTGAATTTTATCTATTTAACACCAAATGCAATAATTTAGATCATAATTCATTCAAGAAGCAACTAAAATATCATCGTTTTAAAGTCTTGAATAAATGCACATTTATCACTCACTAAATTTTAAAATATTGTGTTTTGACTACTGAACTATGAAAAATGTTGTACGTTACTCACTGTAAATTTGACATTTTTCAAAATTCAATATTTATGCCACTAAGTAACGTACAATAATATTTAAAGTTCAATAGTCAAAACTCAATATTTTAAATTTCAGTGAACAATCAAATGCAAAAATCTAAGTTCAATGATCAAAATTCGATATTTTAAATTTCAGTGATCAATAAAGATATGAACCTTAATTAATGACCATGAAAGCAGTTAATTCCTCTTCCACGCCAACCTAAAAATAATTATTTACCTAATCTGAGGTAATTATTGATTTTTTTCCATGGGTCATGCTATGGGTACATTGGGGATCCCCCAGTCAACACCCCACCAATAAGGGAGCTCCATGTGTCCATTTTGAATACCATTATGGATCCCCAATGTACCACTAGACTAATCCTTCCCATTAAGAAATCGGGCATAGAGTTTAAAAAATATATAAAAAAATTGGTACTTTGCAACCTACAGATAGACAGCACAGATGCATTAATATTCAGTACATAGACTTTGGTTTCTCTTCTACTTCGTCGATTTTCCCAAAACCCTGGTAATCTAATGCCTTAATTTTTTTTCAATTAATTTTGAAATTCGAATTGTTGTAAGTGCACATATGAATTTAATATTAACGTTTAGGCATCTATCAATTTGTTTGTTTATTCGGTTATGTCGATTTTATGCTGAATTTTCTGGACACGAAGATGCGCGCGCCCCCACGCAAGGAATTATACGTGTTCGTGAGCTAATCTGTGTTTATGGATACCTATTCGTTGTTGCTTCATAAAAAGAAAAAAAATTAGCCATTTATTTTTGGGTTTCTGGAGTAAAAACGGGGGGAAAAAGGAATCTTTGATAATTTTATATGTGAAATTCTGGTGTTTCTTTGATAAAAATATATATGTAATTTTATTTTCTCATGACCCAAATTGTTGAGTAACAGATGGAAACAGTGAATGGTGATTCCCTTGCTGTGGTGCCACAAGAAACCATAGGCAATTTATCCGATGTGGAGAGTTATAATCAACGGGTGGACGAGATTTTCAAAAAAGTAAATCAGGTGAAATTTAGATATGAACATCAAATTTAATATTTTGTATTTGATTTTGATTCTGTTTCTGCATTTTGTCTCTTGAGGTGATTCATTGTATTATATTTTGTCTTGAAATTATTGCATTGGGATTGTAGAAATAATCTGATTATTTGTGTATTTTATTCAAGATCCCTGTTATTATTTTAGAGTTCATTCTTTCTGCTTTACAATTTGATACCAACTACTGTATTCCCCAAGTGGGAAATGCTATTCTGATTCCAGGAGTAGTTTTGACAACTGTACATGTAATAATATAATTATAATCTCTTCGTATTTACAGCTAGAGAAAAACTTAAATGAGGTTGAGCAATTTTATTCATCTGCCAATAAAAAGCAGCCAAACACTTTGAAAGGTAGCTCAGTTCTGAAGGACAAAGATAGGGAGAAGCTGTTTGCCAGCTTTAAGAGGAGGCAACAAGATGCAGCCAGTAGGGAAGCGGCTGCTGGTAAGAGAATGCAAGAGCTAATGCGCCAATTTGGAATGATATTACGCCAGGTGATCATAAATGCTGCATTTATCCTTGCAATATTGTTTGTAGCCTTCTATTGTGCCTGCTTACACATGGGGGCCCTGTGAAAGTTTTATGGTGTTTAGCATCGTTCTTGCCTTATTTTTATTGGACATCTTTTAGGTAGTCTATGAACCTCCAACTAACATCAGGTTCTTCTTGCATTTATTATTCAATTATTTGAAGTGGGTGCCTACATTAATTTTTTGAAGCATTTGTTTGGCTTTACTCTTTATTCATGTGGTATTCTTTTCCAAAGCACAAACTTTAATGTGAGTGAACAAATAATTCTAACTTTCAGGTGTTCGTTGATGTTTATTGTTTGTTTCATATACTGGTAGTTACCGCTGACCGGATAAATAAATGGAGGAAACTTGTCTCTTTCATAATTCCTTAAACCTTAGTTTTATATTGATAAAATATCAAAAGTTGCTGAGTGCAGTGTGGTTCATCCTTTTCTCCTACGCAATCAATTAAAGTGTTCATACTCTCATTTTGAATCATTCTCAATCTTGGTGTGTGGGGATATGATATTAAAACTTGACAATTCCTGCTGATCCCATCAGTTCCCTACATTTTATTTCCACTGAAGTATAATATCCGCTTTTGCTTGTTTACTTACTCCCACTTGATTTTATCCTTGACAGATAACTCAGCACAAATGGGCAGGACCATTTATGCAACCTGTGGATGTGGTAGGTCTTGGTTTGCACGATTACTATGAGGTAAAACCGTTAACTTTGTGTTAATTTCCTTAATGCATATTGACTATGTTGGCAATCCAAATATGGAGTTTATTTATTCGTCCATCCATACTTTTCCCCACGCCCCATCAACTAAAAGAAAAATCACGGCAGACATGTAAACTTGGGAGGATTTTATAAAGGTTGCAGTCCTCAGGGAGTTGGTTATATATCTTGGAGACGTAAAGAATGAAAGCCATGAGGACATTGTCAGTTTAACTTCTGTTAAATCACTTGTTAGAGTCTCCTTTGGTTATTAAGCTGCTTCTTTCCCTTTTCCCCCCCTTATTTTGTTATTTCAACTCGTGGCTTCTTATAATATGTTGTGTATGATATATACTAGGTTATTGAGAAGCCCATGGACTTCAGTACTATTAAAAGCAAAATGGAGGCTAAGGATGGTAACGATTATAAGAATGTTCGAGAGATTTTTGCAGATGTGAGGTTGATATTTACGAATGCGATGAAATATAACAATGAAAGGGATGACGTCCACGTTATGGCCAAAACTTTGTTAGATAAGTTTGAGACAAAGTGGCTGCAACTCTTGCCTAAAGTTGATGAAGAGGTACTTAGTAGTTTCTTTATTTGTTGGATAAGTAATAAAGAGTAAGAATTAGCCCATAATGATTAGCTGAGGTCTTGAACCTCTTTGCATCTTTGTTACCTTTTGTTGAGAAGTTAGATACTCTACCATTAACTTCATTGCATCTCGGGTATCCCTTGCCGAGGGTACATATTAAAATTATTTGATAATTTATTTCTGCATCACTGGCTGATATTTAAAACTCTTGTAGGAAAAAAGACGGAACGAAGAAGAAGCTGAGATGCAGCTTGATATGCAGCTCACCCAAGATGTTGCTCATGCCAAAATGGCCAAAGATTTAAGTGGAGAGGTAGTTAATAATAAAACAGGGTCTGTGAAGATAATATGTCCAAGAAAAAAATAGAACTTTTCGAATTACTAAATTTCATCCTGCATTATTATATCTGGGTGTTCCCATTTGTATTCCACTCTATTTAAGAAAATCTGGGAAGTCTGAAAACTATTTAAATCTTTTACAGCTGGACCAGGTTGAGGTGCATCTGGAAGAACTCAGAGATATGGTACTTCAAAACTGCAGGTTTGTCATTTATCCACTTACAGATGGAACATAGCTCTTGATCTTAACTTTTTTGTGAAATTATGTTTGCATCGTTTGACTAAATGTATAACTAGGTGATAATTCTGCACTTTATTTGGTTTCCATGTCAGCGAAAAAATTCGTATAGTACTGGTTTAAACTGGATGAATTTTCTCAATTATCAAATGTGTTCAATTCGTTTAGTTTTAACATCCTTGCTAAATGGTGGCGAAATATTGATTTCGTATGCTATGAATTATTATGTAGGAATTTATTTATCCCAATTTATCTTAATAATGCACATCACTGGCCAAGCCATGCTTCCCCAAGCGCTCTAGGAATTCAAGGGGAAATATTAAATGCACAAAACGGGTCATCTGTAGGAACTGAGGACACGTTGACACAAGAGATTCTAACATTTTAATCTTCCTTGCTTATCATGATAAAATCGTAACATATTTTGTTTAAATTAAGTCTCAAGCATGTTATTAGACCCAAACCGGACATCAAGCCAGTCGAAGCACCCAGTCAACAGCTATGTGAGAACATTTTAGAATATTTCAGAATATGGAAGAGAGGGTCCACTTTATATGTAAATCGGGGAAAAATATGTGACTCCCTTAGTAGGGTGGTGAGAGAATTGGTACAAAGACAGAAAAACAAGAAAGTGATATTAATGGGATTTTGGAGCACTAACAGTTCTTTTCATGAGGACCATTTTCTTGTTAAATTAGTGCGCCATTTTTTTGTATTCCATGCTGAGATCTCAGTTGTCATATTTGTGATTTGATCATGAACTTAGTTCTCTTGTCTAACATTTTTGCATATTTTCATCGTAAATATTATTTACTTAATTATGCTTATATCTTTTTAACACTCACAAGCAAACAAATAACACAAAAACTAGCCTTATTTCCAATAAAACTCTCTTAATACTCAAAATGTCTGCTAAATAATTATCGACAGTTGTGAAAGTGAGATTGTATTTTCTGTGATTTCATTGTTAATTTCTAATAAACAATGCGAAATCTTTCTCTTGCTGTTGAGGAAATCTCAGTCGCAAAATTTAATGAATGAGATGGTCACCTAACATTATCATTAAAAACAATGTGAACCTCATCTTAAGAAAATACTATGTAGTTGGTTATGATTATAGCAAATGATTAGATGCAGCGTTTCCCCTTCATCAAGGCATCACTACTGCAGATTAATTAATAGAATGCAATGTTGACATGGCTGGAACTTATTTCTTTTGAGAGAGTAATTAGGAATGCAATGTTGTTCAATCTCCTAGTTTAGATGCATATCCTGGTGCTTAATTTTGAAGTTTACTTTCCAGAAAGATGTCGACTGAAGAGAAGAGAAGACTCAGCAGTGCCATTGCCAAGTTATCTCCTGAGGATATCAACAAGGCAGTGGAAATCGTTGCCCTGGGTAACCCGGACTTTCAAGCATACAGGGATGACGTGGAAATTAACATGGACGTTCAGGTTCTAAAGCCTGTTTCTGCCCTTTCACAACTTTATTTTATGGCATTCTGTTAGGGAGGATTGGACAATACTGAACATGCACTTCTTGTTTCGGAGATTGTTGAGTAACTGATTTGTTTATGTGATTCATGCAGAGTGAGTCGACCTTGTGGAAATTGAAGTTTTTCATAAAAGATGCTCTACAAGGACGGGGGAAGAATTCATCAAACATCAATGAGGATAACCAAAACAACAATAACAAAAGAAAAAGAGAGATTTGTGATGCTCTTGCCAAGACTTCCCAGAAGAGGGGCAAAAAGTTCCCTGGCTGAAGTACCAATTTATTCGGGCCCTCCTATGTAAATAAATTACCGAATTTGTGAGAGTTTGAATATGCTAGAATGTCTGAAGATCATCAAGATTTTAGAGTAGATTTTGTAATGTTAATAAAAATATCTACTTGAAATACATTTTTTGCACTGCAACAGCATACATTTTTCTTACCTTTTGAGTTTCAATTAAAAAATGTTAGTCTTTGAAATTTGACTCGTACTAGCCTGTTAAGGTTGGACTATCTAATATAGGTATATATAATTACATGTCAAAAATCATAGCTTGCAATTCGAATGTTTACAATGCGAAAAATAGGTCTCAATTTTGGAGTATAGTTCGTGCGGTTTGAAATTGATTTCTAGAAATACTTTAAATATATTTTATTTCTTTAACTTCTAATTGTATCCAATTGATCTTGTATGATCTTCAATCATCTTTTTGTGGTTTTATTTGACTGTGGAAAACTTGCACTTTAGTTCTCCGAACTGTAAATTTCTTCCATTTAGCCCTTTTAGTTCTTTCTTCTAATTTCATTTCAATCACTGAATTTTACTTTGACAAATGATAAATATACGAGATTATGCGATAATTTATGAAAAGTGATACAAAATATCCTAATTAATGGTGTAAATAAGTGTATCAGTTCTCATTTTGCTTTTGGGTGGCATTCAACGAGTATTTTTTCCGTTTCCCATTATGCCTTTAAGACACTTTATGTTCAAATACGAGCAATTGCCATGTTTGAGTGATTTACGACCTTGATTCATGATTGTTCTCATGGAAAATGAACAACGTGATTATTAATTTGCCATTCGTTTCCTGGGGTTCATTTCCATATTATTAAGTAATTTAGTGTGGAGAATCAGTGGGTAGAATTCAGTCCATAATTGAGAATGAGTATGGAAATGCAAGAACCATCACGGGGGCGGAGTCAGAATTTTAGTTCAATGTGGGCAACATTTTTCGACGCCAAACATCGAGGTTTTGATTATGGATTTAATGATGATAAAAAAATAAAATAATATTACAACAATACTAAAAACGATATAATTTATATATTAAACTTGTTCCTTACAAGTTTTCATATTTCAATATCGTTGTACAATAATTTCATTATCGAGCTTAAAAAATATATCTTTCTCTACATAAACAATTGTGTTATCATTTATCCACTGCAATTTCACATAATGAATTCACAGTGTAATACCAATATATACTATCAATCCAGTGCAATACACATTTCACATAATCAATTCGCAGTCCAATTTCAATACTCCAATTCACAATTTCACACGATCAATTCACGGACAATTTGCAATTTCACAATGCAATTTATGCTATTTCCAAATTTTAAGCAACTTGAACTTGCAATTACAGATTCCTAGAGAGCCAAAATCAAGTTGCAATTGGTCCACCATCCACTAAAAGTCTATGCCTCTTTGAGCAATTGAAGTCCAAGTGCTAATTTCATTTCATATGTTAAAGACACAAAAAGGAAAAAGTAGCCTATCATTACAATAAACAATAATTGAAATAACAACAAATAAGGGGGAAAAAATTCAAAATCACTCTGGCTATTGGTGGAAAATTGAAATTGGGGCTTCACCATCTGGGGATTACTAGGAGAATAGCCGGTTGGTGGTCTAAGGAGATTAAGGAGCGGACAACGAATCGATGTAGAATCGAAGATTAGAGGCGCCTAGAGTAGGAGATGCCAGATGCGGGCCTGCTACTTGATAAGTTCATTTTGTGCACTTATTTACGCCACGTTACTAAACTTGAATGTCGTCAAATTAGAGAATTGTACACTTAATTTGAGTTAATTTTGTTTGTTTTAGTGAAGGACTCGTTTGAAGCAATTGAAAAGGAAGAATGATAAAATTAAATGAAATCAGCAATTTTTTGGATCAAAGTCACACTTCGAAAATTGAAGGACTTTAATTGAACTAAAGAAAAATGTTGGTTGCACAATTAATAGGATTTAAGGGCTAGAATGCACATTCTAAAATATTGTTGGACATTTATGCAAATTATAATTTAATATGGCAGGAAGAATTTGTTATCAAAATGGGTTTTGACACTAAGATTTTAATTGGGTCTCAAATTGAAATGGTTTTGGACTTCATGATATTGAAAAGACTAAATTTTCAATTGGACTACAAAGATGTTGGAAGAATTTTGTGAATAGTGACGCCGAAATAAGTATAATGATGGTGACAAAGCCGAGGCAAGAGTTGGACTCTTTGTCCTTAAGTCGAATTTGCCCCGCAACGGTGCCTACGGATTTCGGCAATCGACTCCCAAGATACAACGGCTTATGTACTCCACAGATGAAATGAAAGAAAATCAAAATAAATGAAATGATTTTGATTTTGGATAGAAGAGAGGATGAGAGACGTTTTTGCATATCAAACTGTGAGGAATAGGACACCCAAAGGGTCCTATTTATAGACCATGAAGGGGTGGGCAGGTCGATCCCCGTTTGTGCGCCCCGAAGTGGCGAAGTGGCAAACAATTTTGCCTAAACGGATTGAGTCGAGCTTTTGAGTATTTGACCGAATTCGATACGAACTTTAATCGATTTTCAATTCTCAATTTATTTAACCAATATCCAACAATCCCCCACATGAATGGAAATCCCTCGATATGCGCAACACAAAGCGAATGCAATGAAAATGAAATGCAGACTCTAAGAAACGGAGTACACACGACAAGTCGTAGCATCAAGATAGGTAGCTTGTGGCCTTGAACCTTCTTTAGTTGAATACAATCGGATTTACTAGGCTAGTTGGTGAACGCGATGTCTTGAACCATCCAGCCGTTCGTGTAAAACCAAACAACTGTACCAACACCATGACTCATCTAACCTATTCGGTTCTCATGGTTGAGTCCATTTTGGCCCTGGACAACTCTTGGTTTCATAAGTGCTCTAAGAGAATTAAGCCTCGAATTCTCGTAGAAACGGCCCCATTTCACACTTATATAGGTGATCTCATACCTTTCTATCTCAAGGTTATGAATCATTAAAAGTATATATGTATACTTATCCTTATACACATTTTACATAGCACTTTAAATTTTAGAAATGGGAATAAGTGCTTTATTCCGAATCATTTATGACTTAGTTGTCCCATTGAACCAAGATCTTGGGATCTCCAATCTACAAGGTTGGGTTTCCGTCATAGTAATTCTATTCAATAGGCTTTAGGCCCATTCCCCTCGAAAGATGGTATACTTGATCTCTTGCAAGTCCTTTCGTCAAAGGATCAGCCAAATTTTCTTTTGACTTCACATAGTTAATAGAGATTATACCATTCGATATTAACTGTTTAATGGTATTATGTCT
>NW_019265290.1:828628-832580 GCF_002742605.1 Olea europaea var. sylvestris
CCACTTGTTTTATTAGTAATTTGATTATGCTTAAATCTTTAGAAACTCAAATCTTGTGTTTTAATTTATGTTTGGTTGAAAATAAAGAATTTATTTTATTTGTGTAGTTTCACATCTATTAAAAGGAATAATTGAGCTTTTCGTAACGTTCATGAGTTTATGAAAATTTGGGGCGCTACATAATCATGCAACACAAAGAAGTGAGTCGTTATTTACAATGGAGAAACGATTATTTAACTCTTGAATTTGCAGATCGGTGACATTATAGAAGAAATCCACACGAAAATGATGTAGATTTATGATTAAACCAAAGTATTTCACCTGAATTATGCAAAACAAAGTATTCTTCCTCCCTCTCTAGACTCTAGTCTCTAGTCATTTTGCAATTAAATATTAATTTTAGTACTATTCTAATTACTAGTATCAAGCAACGGTTAAGATTTTTTCAATTAAATTTATGCAAGTTAACAATTAATAAGTAACAAATTTGCCCCTAAAATTGAAAGAACTGGCAGATTCAAAATCTATGGAAATCTTAACTTCAAATAAGTCATTGTGTTGTACTTCAAAATTTGAACGATGACCCTAAGGTATCAAATTTTACCTTAGAATCTCAAATCTCAAATCCAAATGAGTTTTAAAATAAAAACGTGTAAAATCAAGCAAGATAGCAAGTAAGTAGTCGATTTGATACCTGGACTCGAAAACCACAAATTTAGCACAAGTAGAGCTAGAGAAGTGAGAAGATCTAAATGGCCGTCTCAGACTCTCAACACTGTCGATTCTTCTATTTGGGGTTTAGGGCAAAATAAAAATACGAATTGAAAATGCAGGTCTCTATGTGAAGAAGTAAAGAGAAAATTAGCTTGCACGAGTGAAGGAGCAAAAACAAAGTACAAATGGGCTTGGAAAAAAACGATGACCCTTTGGAAAAATTTATAAAGATAAGAAGAGTTGTATAATAGAGATTGAAATAACCTTGAGCTTGAGAGTTCATCATTATTTATAAAGTTCTTAAGATGGACTGAAAAAATTGTTTTATTTTGTCGAAAAAAATTTGGAAAAATATGATGTTAGGAAAAAATTAAAAAGCAGAAAACATACATGTAGACGTGTGTAAATATACACGTATATATGGAAATATTATCTTTGCAATGTTATTTTTCGATGTAATTTAATCCAAGAAGGATTTATCTAACCAAAATACCCAACAAGCATTAGCTCTCCCTAAAAATGAGGTGGTGGAGGAACTGGAACCAAAAAAAGAGGGAAAAATGTAATCAATTTTTCTCCCTTTGGGCCACTGGCCATCTACCGGGAGGGCTTTATTTGTAAAGTCTCTATTCCTTGATAATCAAAGCCCAAAGATCTATGAATTAGCCTCTATATATATATATATATATACTAGTCTTGTGCCATACAATGCATGGCTTGAATTTTATAAAATGAGATATTAGCATATTAAATAAGGAAACAAAGGGAGACTGCAAACAATAAAAAATTGATTCGATTAATTAAACGATTTAATTATATCAATTAGATATTCAACAATAAAAAAAATGATTCGATTAATTAAACGACTTACTTATATTGAATATAGTATTATCAAATACATCATTTATAAGTAAAATAATTACTTAGACTAAAATAATAATGTTTGAAAAAATACATTTGAATTATAGCAACAAGAAATTGAGCCAACAAATTTTTCATCCTAATTATTTTAAGATCTAAAAAAAATTTATATATAAAAAAAATTAGATAATTTTTAGGATTGAGTCGAGCTTTTGAGTATTTGACCGAATTCGATACGAACTTTAATCGATTTTCAATTCTCAATTTATTTAACCAATATCCAACAAAAGAGTATGGGGCTGAATATATATATAGATATATAAAGCCTCCCAGGGCATGATCTAGCGGTGCAAATGATAGGAATGAGGTTATCTCATGCCTTGCTGGCAACCGTAGTGTGAGGGTTCGATTCATGAAACATGGAATTGGACTCTTTGTAAGTGTAGTGTACATGCATCTCTTGTTTGCTGGTCTGACTATTTTCGATATTTATTTAGATCATTCGATATCTCTACGATATAGTTCTCAAAATGAGTTTCGAGAGAATGTAAAATATTTTATCGATTCGACTATTGTACAATCGTCGACGAATTTTTAAAGTTAACTTGTTATCGAAAATTTCGAAATAGTAATAATATAATTGATTTTTTTTAAGAAAAACGAATTATTCGTATTTTTTAACACATACGTTTAATATCGTTTAACTACTTTTGATATCTATTTAAATCATTCGATATCTCTACGATATAGTTCTCAAAATGAGTTTCAAGTAGATGTACGTCGATAAATTTTTAAAGTTAGCTTATTATCGAAAATTTCGAAATATAGTTTGAACATACCTATTTTGACGTCCGATAACATTTGCTATGATTGACCGTTTCACGCACCGTGAACGACGTGCAATACTATGTCACGAGTACTTCAAAACGATATTAAGAATATAATATTTCGACTTCATTTGATATTCCGTAATGAGCCTGAAAATGAACACAAAAACATGAGTAAAAAAAAAATTTAAAAATTTGAATTCAGGCACTCCGCACAGCGCGGAGTGCTCACTGGCAGGCACTCGGCGCAGCGCGGAGTGTCTAATTTTACTCTTTTTTTTTCTTATGGACTTATTTTTTTCTAAATTTATTATTATTATTTTTTTAATTTTGCTATAAGTTTTGCTACAGTTATCGGAATTGAGCCCATGACCCCAATTCAGAAAGCTTTTTTCGACACGCACGTCATGGCCACCTAGCTTCGCTTGGTGGACATCGTTTTCAAGGTCAAATTTCACCGTTTTCCCTTCTAAATCCCCAATTATAGTTTGACGTCAAATTTAAAAAATACGTATAACTCGTCATTTTTTTGTAACGCAACATCTATAAAAAATATAGTCTATATTTTATCGAACTCGTTTCGAGAACTATATTATGGACTCATCGAATTGATCTAAATGAATATCGCAAATAGTTAAAGTTACATCAGACGCGTTTCTTAAAAAGTTTACAAAAAAAATATATTAATAGTACAATTAAAAAAATTAAAATTAAAATTAAAAAAAAAAACTTGTCTGTGAAAGGAATTATTCGTATTTTTTAACACATACGTCTAATATCCGTTTAACTACTTTTGATATCTATTTAAATCATTCGATGTCTCTACGATATAGTTCTCAAAATGAGTTTCGAGAAAATGTAAAATATTTATCGATTCGATTATCGCACAGTCGTCGATAAATTTTTAAAGTTAGCTCATTATCGAAAATTTTGAAATATAGTTTGAACATACATACTTTGACGTCCGATAACATTTGCTATGATTGATCGTTTCACGCACCGTGAACGACGTGCAATACTATGTCGCGAATACTTCAGAACGATATTAAGAATATAATATTTCGACTTCATTTGATATTCCGTAATGAGCCTAAAAATGAACACAAAAACATAAGTGTAAAAAAAAAAAAAATTTAAAAATTTGAATTCAGGCACTCCGCACAGCGCGGAGTGCTTGAATTCAAGCGTGGAGTGCTCACTGGCAGGCACTCCACGCAGCGCGGAGTGTCTAATTTTATTCCTTTTTTTTTTTCCTTACAGACTTATTTTTTTTCTAAATTTATTATTATTATTTTTTTAATTTGGCTATAAGTTTTGCTACAATTATCGGAATTGAGCCCATGACCCCAATTCAGAAAGCTCTTTTCGACACGCACGTTATGACCACCTAGCTTCGCTTGGTGGACATCCTTTTCGAGGTCAAATTTCGCCGTTTTCCCTTCTAAATCCCCAATTATAGTTTGACGTCAAATTTAAAAAATACGTATAACTCGTCATTTTTTTGTAACGCAACATCTATAAAAAATATATTGTCTATATTTTATCGAACT
>NW_019265290.1:833331-838853 GCF_002742605.1 Olea europaea var. sylvestris
AAAAAAAAAAAAAATCCTTCACGTGTTGTAAATTTTTGGTGATATCTTTTAACTTTTGTGTGTTTAATTCCGATATCATGCGTGGCTAATTTTTTTTTTTTTTTAAGATGTGAAGAATCCATGTTATGAATTTTTAGTTTTAATGATTAGATTGACAATAATTTGTTTAGCTGTTTGGATATTTATTATTGGTTCCTTTGCTTTTCAATTAATTGGCCACTAGTTGAATTGTTTGTTAATTTTATTACCATCGAGAGAGGTAATAAGATCGTTAGCACATAGTAATAAATATTGCGAGGTTCAATAGAAGATGGAGATATATCTCTATACTTTACATGGTGTTTATAAGTGTTCTAACTCGTTTAATGCTTTCTTACACGTTCATATTTTTCATTGAAATATAAGAAAATCATGTGTAGAATTAGATTTGATTGTTATCGAGAGATACTTTTAAATAAAATAAGAACATTGACCAACAAGCATGATTTCAAATTGTCAGTTTAAATTGTCGAACTAAAATGGAGTAGCAAGGGGGATTCTACATTTTAACAATACTTCTCGCAAATTTGATAAACTTTTACTTTGCTTTCTATTTAGTTGATAAATTTAATAGTGTTAGTTATAACTCGACCTTACTATTCGATTAAGGGAATTATTAGCTTTAACTCAATCAAACACATAATCCTCGTGACACTCTACACACTACCATATTACTTGTTCATGATCCCTTTCACTTGCGGGTAATCAAACGATCAAGTTTTTGGCGCCATTGCCGGGGATTCCTTGTTTTTGACTAGTTTTAGTTAATTTTAACTTTAATCTGAATTTTATTTTATTTTCATTTTTAGTTTAGTTCATTAATTTAGAAAATTTTTAAAGTGTTTCTTACTTTCTTTTTCAAGACTTTGTATGCGAAGTTCGAGAACTGGTGATCTTGCTCAATTTGACCTTAATATCGAACGAACATTCAACTTTTGAAGAAGACAACAGCTTGAAGCACACCAAAAACAAAAAGAGGAAGACATGGCAAACGAAATTCCGAATCAAATAGCCATCAAGGCTAATCTGGGAGTAGCACAACCGAATATAGCTGCAGTGAATGAAAATGCAAGGCTCATGGGAGAGTATATGGTTCCACCAGTAGTGAAAAGCCAGTCCAGTATTGTATATCCGACGTTTGGTTAGGCAAACTTCCACCTGAGAACAGATGTTATCAACATGTTCTAAAATGCACTACAATTTTTTGGAAAAGCTACAGAGAATCCCAATGCTCATATATCAAGATTTCTGGGCATATGTGCAACAATTGAGTATTTGGGGGTTTCAAGCGAAGCAATTAGACTAAGACTGTTCCCACACACATTGAGGGACTCGGCAAGGGAATGGTTAGACACTTGCCCACCGCAGAGCATCACAACATGGAACCAATTGAGTCAGAAATTTCTTAGCAAATATTTCTCACCGAAAAGGATTGCAAAGCTAAGGGACGAGATCACTACTTTTCAACAAATGGACTCAAAATGCTGTTCAAAGGCTTAGGAACGATACAAGGGTTTACTTCGCTAGTGCCCATAATACGGATTACAGAAGTGGTTTCAAGTGCAATACTTTTACATTGGTTTGAACCAGATTAGCAGGGCTAACGTAGACTCTGCATGCGATGGAAAAAGAACCGTGGACCAGGTCTATCAAATCATGGAGGATTTGGCATTTACCAGTGCACTTTGGCCTACTGAAAGAACGAGCGGAAAGAAAGCTGCTGGAGTGTTCGAAGTTGATTCTTTAACAGCACTTTTAGCACAATTGGTATCATTGGCACAGAAGGTAGATCAGATGAGTGTAGCCCAGGCAATGAGATCGAAATGCAAACATTATGGAGGGAACCACGAGAGTGTTGATTGTAACGTAGGATCTCCTTTTGCTCAGACGATAGAAGATGTGAACTACACTCAGAATTTTCAAAGGCAACAACACAATCCAAATCCTAACACATATTACCCAGGCTGGAGAAATCACCCAGGTTTTCAATGGAGTAATAATCAGGGAGCTCAGATCGCGCTACAGCAGAGCTCACCACCCGGATTTCAGCAGAATGAGAAGAAGTCTTCGCTAGAAGATCTTATGACTAAGTTAGCAAAAATATCAACTCAATACATACAGAGAATGGATAAGAGCTTGCAAGTTCAGGGTGTTGTCATAAAAAATTTGGAGAATCAAATGGGACAAATAGCCAAGGTACTTTCAGAGAGACTACTAGGAACATTACCCAGTGACACTGAAACAAATCCTAAGGAGCACTGCAAGGCTTTAACTACTCGCAGCGGGGTACAGCTACCTGAAATAAATGTGAAAATGCCAGTTGTCACACAAGAAAAGGTACTTACAAGGGTTGAGGAGCATTTGGAGAAATCTACATCGAGCAAAGAACAAGAAGAAGTACCAAATGATCCAAAGGTTAAGGTAACCGCTCTTACCAAAGAAATGGATCAACCACTCCCATTCCCACATAGGCTACAGAAGCATGAGCTGGACAAGCAATTCTCGAAGTTTCTTGAGGTATTCAAAAATCTCCAGTTCAATATACAATTTGTGGACACACTTGCACAAATGCCTAACTATGCGAAATTTATGAAGGAAATACTCACAAACAAAAAGAAGCTGGAGGATTTGGGGACAGTGATGCTGAAGAAAGAATGCAGTGCCATCTTACAGAATAAGTTACCATCTAAACTAAAGGACCCAAGGAGTTTTACTGTCCCTTGCACTATTGGTAACATGAAATTTGATAAACTTCTTTGTGATCTAGGTGCTAGTATTAACCTTATGCCTTATTCTATTATCAGGAAATTAAACTTAGGAAAGGCGAAGGCAACATCGATCTCATTGCGGTTGGCAAACAGGTCCATAAAATTTTCTAGGGAAATTATTGAAGATATATTGGTGAAGGTCGATAAATTTATCTATCATGCGAATTTCGTCATTCTAGATATGGCTGAAAAGGATAAAGACGTGCCATTGATATTGGGAAGACCGTTCCTTGCAACGTGTCGAGCACTAATAGATGTTTAGAAAGGACAATTGATGTTGCGATTAAATGATGAGCAGGTGACATTCAACGTTTTCAGTGCTATCAAGTATCCTACAGAATCAGATAGTTATCTGCGCATTGATATGGTGAGTTTGACTGTGGAAGAGACTTTCATTCTTGAGCATCCTCAAGACCACTTGAGAATCTTCTTGTGCACTCACGAGACAAAACATCAATAGTTGAAGAGATAAGTCAAATCGCTTACATTTTGGAATATGCTCTACCCATCAGGAGAAGACAGTTTGAGGAACTTGGTTCAGGACCAAGTAAACCACTACCTTCTGTTCAGAAAGCACCAATTCTTGAGCTCAAGCAATTACCATCACATCTGAGGCATGCATATTTAGGAGAGTTTTCTACACTCCCTGTGATTATTGCAAACGAGATGACAGGGTTAGAAGAGCATAGATTATTAAGGGTTTTGCAGGAACACAAAATAGCCATTGGGTGGTTTATAGCAGACATCAGAGGAATCAGTCCATCGTTATGCATGCACAAAATCTTGTGGAAGAAGAGTATAAGCCAACAATGAAAAATCAACGCAGATTGAACCCCACCATGAAGGATGTTGTGCAAGCAGAGATATTGAAACTCCTTGATGCAGGCATCATCTATCCGATTTCTGATAGCAAGTGGGTTAGTCCAACTCATATTGTTCCAAAGAAAGAGGTATTCCAGTGGTAAAGAATGAGAACAATGAGCTGATACCGACAAGACCAGTCACGAGATGGAGAGTATGCATAGACTACAGAAAACTGAACAATACAACTAGAAAAGATCACTTTCCTTTGCCCTTTATCAATCAGATGTTGAAGAGATTAGCTGGACATTCACACTACTATTTTTTGGATGGGCACTCAGGTTACAATCAAATTACAGTAGCTCCAGAAGATCAAGAGAAGACTATATTTACATGCCCTTATGGTACTTTTACATATAGAAGAATGCCATTCAAGTTGTGTAATACCCCTGCCACATTTCAGCGATGCACGATGGCAATTTTTTCAGATATCGTGGAGAAAATTATTGAAATCTTTACAGACGACTTTTCAGTATTTGGTTCATCATTTGGAAATTGCCTCTCAAATTTGGGAATGGTCTTACAGCATTGTGAAGAAACGAATTTGGTACTAAACTAAGAGAAGTGCCACTTCATGGTACAGGAAGGAATAGTACTTGGGCATAGGATTTCAGCAAATGGTATCGAAATAGATAAAGCAAAGATTCAGGTGATAGAAAAGCTTCCTCCACCAACTTCAGTTAAGGGAGTACGTAACTTCCTCGGCCATGCGGGGTTCTACAAGAAGTTTATTAATGACTTCTCTAAAATCACAAAGCCACTCTGTAACTTGCTTGAAAAGGACACACCATTCAACTTTTCTGAAGAGTGTTTGACAACCTTCAACACTCGGAAAGAAAAGTTAATTTCTGCACCGGTTATAGCTACACCAGATTGGGACCTACCATTTGAACTGATGTGTGATGCTAGTGATTATGCAGTGGGGACAATATTGGGTCAAAGAAAGAATAAAATTCTCCATGTTATCTACTAGGCAAGCAAGACTTTGACAGAGGTACAACTGAATTATGCAACCAAAGAAAATGAGCTATTGGCCATTATGTTTGCCTTGGATAAATTCAGATCATATCTCATGGGACAGAAGGTTATTGTCTGCACAGATCATGCGGCCCTAAAATATCTAATGTCTAAGAAAGATGCAAAGCCCAGGTTGATTTGGTGGATACTCCTCCTTTAAGAGTTTGATTTGGAGATCCGAGACAAAAAGGGATGTGAAAATTGGTAGTAGACCACCTTTCAAGACTTGAACAAGCATGACAGAAATACGAGGACGATATAAAGGATTCTTTCCCAAATGAGCGTATCTTTGCAGTTGAGAGTGGGCCATTGTATACGGACATAGTAAATTACTTGGCGTAAAATGTGCAAACCTGAGTTTACACACCATCAAAGGAAGAAGTTCTTTTTAGAGCTGAAGTATTATCATTTGGAGGATCCCATCTTATACAGGAGGGATGCTGATCAAATTATCCAACGGTGTGTACCAAAGAGGTCCCTAAAATTTTGGAGCGTTGCCACTCTTCTGCTTATGTTGGGCATTTTGGGTATTCTAAGACAGCAGCGAAAGTTTTACAATCAGGGTTTTATTGGCCGTCACTATTTAATGATGCACATGAATATGTGAAACACTGTGATCAATGCCAATGTACATGGACGATCTTCAAAAAGAATGAGATGCCTTTGAATTCGATTCTGGAAGTGGAGCTCTTTGATGTTTGGGGGATCGATTTTATGGGACCATTTCCTTCTTCTTATAAAAATCAGTACGTGTTGGTGGCAGTTGACTATGTATCGAAATGGGTAGAAGCAACAACAGCACCACCAACTAATGATGCTCGAGTGGTTGTGAATTTT
>NW_019265290.1:840179-844747 GCF_002742605.1 Olea europaea var. sylvestris
CCTTCTTCCTTTTCTTCCCTACCCCTTTATGTGCTTATTTATATTTTATGACATTGAGGACAATGTCGATTTTGAGTTTGAGGGTGAAAAAAAAAACATTAATTTTTGTTTTCCGTATTTTTTTAAAATGTTTTTGGGTGTTTATTTTAGCTAGAAAAAAAATAAAAATTAAAAAAAATAAATCTCTTTTATTCAGTTGTGTGCTTGTGTGGTTTAGACAGTCTAGGTCAACAATGGTGATTAAATTTGGGATTTCGTGTTGATTTATGAACTATGGATATGTTGCATGTTAAACTGATTGAAACTTAACCTTGCAAAACTTGATATTATATACGCGCTAGAATTGAGTTTGATATTGTGATGAAATGAGTTGTTTCATGCTCTTGATAGGTTGATTTAGTTGGACATCGATGATTTACCCAAACCATACTAAACTAATTATCTTTAGACCAAATTTAGTACAGTTTGGGGTGATTTTACTATGTAGGAAGATAAGGATGTGGCCAGGGATTCCTTGTGTGAAAAAGAAAAAAATTGTGTGGATTGTCTGAGATGAACAAGATAAAATTGGGTGAAAGTCTTGAATTAGAGGTTAGTTTTCTTGAATGGGTGTATGATAAGGGGCATTACATTAATCAAGGCATATTTTTTAAAATTTAAAACTTCTCTTTGAAGTCTTTATGACTCGAACAATTAAGCCTGTAAGGGTATCTTAAAATCAGGTTCACTAAAGTCATCTGACTTGAGAGTCATCGGCTTAAAGCTCGCTACAAAGGTCATTTAGAAAGAAATTAAAGATGAAGTTGCTCTTCAAAATAAAAAAATAAATAATAAATAATTGTTCTCTTCAAAACCTTTTTGACTTGAGTTATTAAGCTTGTAAGGGTATCTCAAAACCTAATGCTCTAAAGTCATCTGACTTGGAAGCTTGCTACATGGGTCATCTATAAAGTTTAAGGGGGAGTGCAAAAAAAAAAATAAAAAAAAATAATAATAATATAAAATAAAAATGCACTAAATGCCTTGTTAAGTCCTAACATTTGTTCGAGGGAATTTGACTTTCGATGAAAGATAATTAGCCTAGTTGAGTTTTGGCAGTCGAAGCAATCAAATAATTGGAGAATCCTTGTTCATTGAGGTATTGACTACAACTAGTAACGTCTACTTGAATTGGAGAAAGTGAGGATAGTAATGAAAAATTCAACCTTAGATTACATATTGGGAAAAAAGTGAGAAAATAAGTTTGGGGGTGTGTGAATCTTACGAGAGATGAAAGGATAAATTCGATCATAGAGGGTCAAAAATTGGAACAGCTTATGAAGTCACTAATGTCTACTTAACTCTTCACACACACACACACACACGTCGGTTTTGCATTGAAAAAGTGGATATTAGTTTGGTATCGTGACTTTGAAGCGGTTTGTGAATTTAATATGGTGATCTCAAATTCTGAATTTAAAAGCTAGATTGTCCAACCAATTATTCTTATATGGGTGTGTTTGTTGTTATTTATGTTATCGTTTTGCGTGTTTAATTTCGACATCATGTGTTGCTAATTTTTTTCCTAAGATGTGACGAACCCTTGTTATGAATTTTTAGTTTTAACGATTAGATTGAAGATAATTTGTTTAGCTGTTTGGATATTTATTATTGATTCCTTTTCTTTTCAATTAATTGGCCACTAGTTGAATTGTTTGTGAATTTTATTAGCATCGAGAGAGGTAATAAGATCGTTAGCATATAGTAATAAATATTGTGAGGTTCGATAGAGGATAGAGAGATATCTCTATACTTCACATGGTGTTTATAAATGTTCTAGCTCGTTTAATGCTTTCTTGCACGTTCGTATTTTTCGTAGAAATATAGGAAAATCACGTGTAGGATTAGATTTAATTGTTATCGAGAGAGGCTTTTAAATAAAATAGGAACATTGACCAACAAGCATGATTTCAAATTGTCAGTTTAAATTGTCGAACTAAAATGGAGTAGTAAGGGGGATTCCACGTCTTAACAATACTTCTCGCAAATTTGATAAACTTTTAATTTGCTGTCTATTTAGTTGATAGATTTAATAGTGTTAGTTACAACTCGACATTGCTATTCGATTAAGAGAATTATTAGTTTTAACTCGATCAAACACATAGTTCTCGTAGGTTCGACACTCTACACACTAATATATTACTTTTTTACGATCTCGTTCACATGTGGGTAATCAAACGATCACTACTAGAAATGAAGGTCAGATTGTCAGAGATGCAGGTGGGAACGACTGGTAGAGACGAGGGTCGACAGAGAGAGAAGTAACGACTGGCGAAAAAAGCGAAGGGTCGTACAGGTTCGGACGAACTCATGAAGGGTTTCGAAAATTGAAATGATTTCAAATGGATGATTTATGAATGTGTGACGGGTCAGTAAATGGATCACAGGCAATTGGGCATTGTGCTTCTCTCTATGGGTAAGACAATCAAGGAAATGAGCTAAAAAAATAAAAAAAAATTCGAGCCTGTGGAGTTCAGTCCAGATGCCCGCACTGGAGTTAACTGGGCTCCGCCCCTGACCATGCATAGACCAATTTCTATACATGGCTGATCAATTTCATTTTTCGCTTTTTTTTGCTTCGTTTGAAGTGGCAGTAATAAAATTATTAAAGGCTTGTCCGAGTCACATTATTTTCAAAAAAATACATTATTCAATTGTGATTTGACATTATTTCAACCACACATTTTTCAATAAAATAATATTACACTCAAATCTAAAACTTTTCCTTATTTTTTAACAACACATTTTTCATTAATTTGATATGAATAATGCAATTTTTCCTAGAATGTGGCTCAAACATGGGCTAAATGTTGAAATCAATAGTAACAAACGAGTTTACAGAAAGCCATATGGCAACATCTCATTAGATTTTGAACAAAAAAATATAGTTAAAACAGCCAATCAGATATTGTCATTTCAACATCTATAAAATTGCACGTGCATTTTCCCTTACAATTACCATTTCTATTTAAATTACGAAAGATTTGAACTATTAACTTGATGGTCCATGTGAAGGGCATTTTGCCAGGTCTATTTTATAAAGCACAAGGTCTCCACAGGTAAGCTCTTCGGTCTTTTAGGAAGGCCCTAGATATTGAACCAAACCATGTTCCGAGCTTGATATCTACAGCTGTTGTTCTTAGGCAACTAAGTGACCAATAAGTGGCAGTTACCAAAAGCTTTCTAACTGATGCATTGAGGCTTGAAGGAACTAACCCTTCCGCATGGTACAATCTTGGGCTACTGTACAAGATTGAGGGTAGTTTAGCTATTGTCTATTGAAGCCGCAGAGTGCTTTAAAGCCGCAACCCTTCTCCAAGAATCTGCCCTGGTCGAAACCTTTTAGTTTATGTGAATCAAAAAACTATTGAGAATGTATTTGCATTCAAGCAAATTAGTTTATAAGGTGCGTTCAGATTCACATCTTTATATGTATTCAAAAGAGTGAAGGAAATGAAGGATTTTAATTAGATTATGAATGACTTGTGGGCACTTTGCTAAGAAATAGATAATGAAGAATAAAAGAGAAAGAAGCTACAACATATGAACGACAAAAACCTTGCATAAAACATTAAACGTCAATAATTCAGAACGAAAAAGGAACATTACAATTTTACTTTTACTAAGATCAATTCCAGGCTTCTTAGCCACAGCATCAAGCCCATTCTTCTCTATGGTCTTGAGAGCTTTGGTTGATAATCGCAATTTAACTGATGCGAACCCATGTAGCAAGAATACTACGGAACCCGCATAAGAATGAAATCAGAACCAAGAAAGTTCCAAACAATAAGGTTTATGGATTTGACCCAAAAATAATGAATCAAACAACCAACACAATCACAATGATATACCGACCTTTTGATTTCAAGATTTATGAAATCAAAACCCGAATTTGTAAGATTGATCCAATAAATGATCGAATAAGAAACCAAGATAATTACAAGAATACCTTAACCCCATGAATACTCAATTTATGAATCTCACTTTGGTTGGTTGAACACCACGAGAATTAACCCGATAAGTTCGATAGCTGGTTCGCGAAGAACAAATAAAAAGCAATCCTGCCTCTCAATTAATTCAATATCAAAAGTTGTTCTCAATTAATGAAAATAAAAATCCTATTTATACTAGCCTAAGAAATATGGTAAAAACGCGATTAGAAAGTCCTAGAATAATAGAAGATAACCAAAAATAAGTTTTTGAATCAAAATAGACTTCTCGCGAAAAGGAAATAATTTCATCCCGATTTTATGAAATGCGACCGTATCGTGTAATGATTTGCTGTGCATAGTTGCTTCGAAGCCCGGCCGCTGATTCCCTATAAGGTATTATGCTACTGCATGGGTCGTAAAGCCATGCGATCGCATGGCTCAGATTTTTCCAACCGTGTGAGGTGCTTCGCCTATTGTTCTTTCCATTTAATTCCAAGTTGTTTCGGTTGTCAACCCCACCATATAACTTGGCATTTGGCATGCACCTTTAACATTGCATACTCCATAGCTCAAACCCTCAATTGTATGGTCTTGTTC
>NW_019265290.1:849391-953922 GCF_002742605.1 Olea europaea var. sylvestris
CGCCCTAGACAATCCCGGTGCAGCGCCTAATCTCTGATGGCAGCGCTTGGGCGCTATGATTGCAGCACCTAAGCGCTGACTTTAGGGAAAAAAATCAGAAACGTAGCGCTTGGGCACTACGGGATTGCACCTAGGCTATCGTCAGTTGGATCGCACTACATGACTTTCAGTCTTTTCATCATAACTCTTTCTCCTGATATCCGATCGAGGCGATTCAAGATGAACTAGAAAGCTAACTCAAAGAGCTACAACTTTGTTTCAGATATCATTTCAAATTCGATCATTAGCTACGTCAAAAGTGGGTCTCAATATGAGTCTAAAAACGATGCATACATTTTTTCGGTTGGAACTTGACGTGTGATCATAATTTGATTATATTTCATCCCTTTGATGTCTTTCTTTATTCAATTGACTTCAAGAACTCTTGAATCTTCATCGTGAGGTCCGACACAACTTTTGAGTATTTGCACTTTAGTCCTTGAACTTTGGATCTTTTACGATTTAGTCATTCTCTCCAATTTTGCCGACTTTCGTCATTGAATTTTACCTATTTAACACCAAATGCAATAATTTAAACCATAATTCATTCAAGAAGCAACTAAAATGTCATCGTTTTAAAGTCTTGAATAAATGTATAAAATGTATTTATCACTCACTGAATTTTAAAATGTTGTTTTTTGGCTACTGAATTTTGAAACATGTTCTACGTCACTCACTGTAAATTCGACATTTTTCAGATTTCAATATTTATGCTAGTGAGTAACGTACAATTTTTTTAAAGTTCAATGGCCAAAACTCGACATTTTAAATTTCAATGAGCAATCAAAGGCACAAACCTAAGTTCAATGATCAAAATTCGATATTTTAAACTTCAATGATCAATCAAAGATATGAACCTTAATTCAATGACCATTAAAACAATTAATTCCTCTTTCACGCCAATCTATAAATAATTATATACGTAGTGGTATTACTCACCTAATACGAGGTAATTATTGATTTTTTCCCATTAAGAAATCGTGCATAGAGTTAAAAAAAAAATAAAAAAAATTGGTACTTTGCAACCTACAAATAGATAGCACAGACGCATTAATATTCGGGAAAATTGCAACCAAGGTACCAAACCTTTCGTTTATTAGCAGATTTTGTTCAAACCTTTAGTTTGTGCCACCCACAGTTACAAACCTTTCAAAAATATGTACTGGGGGTCCAAATGGATGGAAACAGCCCGTTTGACCGTTAGTTGACCAATAAAATTGAATTTTGACCAATTTTTGACCAATTTAAAAGGGTAGAAAAGTAAGTTTGTTATTATATACATAAAATAATTAGAAAAGCTAGAAATAAAGCAAAACAAAATAAAATAAAAAAGAGAAAAGAAATAAAAATTTAAAATCACCGTCTTCCTCACTCCACCCACCCAAACTAAACCTGCTACTTCCGACCGTCGGAAGGTCCAGATTGATATGCTTCTGCTTACCTTTCTATAGGAAATCAAGAAACCAAGCAATAAAGCCCATAATATTGAGAGACAGAAGCATAAATTCAAAAATTTTTATTGACTAATATCATGAAGATAAGGAATCAAAGTTCTCTGAAAGCATATTTTTTCAATCCTTTCAAATTTCATCATCTTAAGCTTTATTGATATCATTGTGTGATAAAAATAAAGTTGTTTTTTCTTTTTTATTTTGCTTTCCATTGCAATGGCTAGGACATTGACTGAGGGAAGACTATCAGTTAATGCTCAACGATTTGGAATGTTTCCCTTCACATTTCTGGCCCATCAAAATAGAACACACGAGTACTGGACAAAGTGAATGTGAAAATTCATGAATTTTACTCGTCAAGGAAGGATCTTTAACTGTGTATAGGTTCCTTATTATGATATTCAAATTCAAATGCATTCCAAGTCAAAGAATCACTTCAATTGCTTTTGAAGCCTCAATTCTTTATATTACAGTAAGAGAAGGATCCCATTCCACCTTATGTTTCATCAAGAGAAAGAATATTTGGGCAGTAACTTTGACACTAGACTGGAAATCACTACTTTCCACTGGTGTGACCAAAATGTATACCAGTTATTATCTCCTAAATTATAAGGCACAAAGTCAAAGAACCAACTTGAACTACAATAAAATTCAAAACCAAAAGAGAATTATAACAGAAAAGATTGCATCAATGAATATCATCGTAAACAACAATATACTTGGCCCTGTCCCTAACAAATTTGGGGTCCGAACATGAATCCTTATAATCTCCTAAATTGTAAGACACAAAGTAAAAGAACCAACTTGAATTACAATAAAATTCAAAACCAAAAGAGAATTATAACAGAAAAGATTGCATCAATGAATATCATCGTAAACAACAATATACTTGGCCCTGTCCCTAACAAATTTGGGGTCCGAACATGAATCCTTATAATCTCCTAAATTGTAAGACACAAAGTAAAAGAACCAACTTGAATTACAATAAAATTCAAAACCAAAAGAGAGCACTAACAGAAAAGCAATGATTATCATCATCAACAATATACTAAGCCATGTTCCTAACAAATTTGGGGTCCGGACATGAATCCTTTTTCGACATCAATGATTATCAAAATCTTATTTAAAATTATTATGTCTGCAAGAAAGAATCAACTATTTTTGAATCAAAGCAAAAGATTAACATTTTAACTTGCATCTCCTTTTTCATGCCAATATTTTTATTTATGATTTAATTACAATGAAAATGAAGATGTTTGTACCTAAACAGGAATAAATCCAGTAAAAGGGATGGAAAAATTCAAGAACTAAACTCAAAAGGATACTACCTTGATGCCAAAGCAAACTTTCTATCCTCCCTTCCCCGAACAAGGTACAATCAAGGGAGCACAAAATCGCAAATTATAGTTCCTTGCTCCAGCGAGATGAATATAATTCAATCATTTTTCTTTTTAGCTCATTCAATAAGTTTTAGCTTACTTATATCAACGACAACCCAAAATTATATAAGAAATAACAACTTCTATAATCTCTAACATTGTTGGAATATGCGGGGTAACCCGACCCATAAGATATCAAAAGGATTGGAGGGAGTGGTCTGAATTTAGAATTCAAACCTACAACTCCCCATAACTCCCATTTTTAACATCAAATTATTTGTCTAGCATTTGGGAGAGAGAATGATAGTAAGAAAATATGGCGAAATTCGTATGTGAAAATACACCAAAATTGGAAAAGGCCCTAAAATCACCATTTTGGCATGAAATCTCAAAAAATAAGGCACTTAGATTGTGGATGGTAATCCCCTTTCATTATAATTGGGATTAAGACCGTTGGAGAACAAGAAAAAGCAGATTTTGTATCTCTAAAAAGCAAGATAATTTAACCATTCAAAAGATCTTGAAATTCACCAATTCATATAAGAATTCTTGACCCGAAAATTATGATTATGCATGTTGCGAATTATTACATTGGTAGCAAATCCTAAACTTGAATTTCTTGCAATATTGCATTCTTAAATATCCCATTACAAAATTCAATTGAGTTATGAATATTGTATGTAAAGTTTTCAAACCTCATGTAGTTTTTATGGCATATTTTGATAATTTACTTCTTTCTTTACATTAATAATTATGTGATAAGATTATTATGGTTAGAAAGGTATTTCAATGTGCTTTCCACACATATAAAGAACTTAAATTTTGGACTTGAAATGAAAATGTTTTGACCTCTCGAAATTTGGATGAAAATCTAATTTTTAGTATGAAAATTGATAAAATTCGAAAATTCATCACATGATATCTTCTTTTATACTTAGTTTCATGCTTTCCATTTGGTATGGCTGAATAGATTTTCTCAAGACCTTTCTAACGATATAAAGATCATTAATCTTAGCCTTGAATGGAGAAGTTATGGCCTCCGAAATTTCGGTCAAAACTCTGAAAATTTTGCATGAAATTAAAGACGATGAACAATAACTTTTTACCATTTTCACATTCAAAAAGATCTATTGATGGCCCAAATGTAGCCTTAAGAATTAATTTTGTAAAATTTGACCACACATAACTTAGAATATCGAAATTAATCAGGATGACCATTAAAAAAATTTCGAGGACTGCATGACGGTGCTGACGCACCACCCATTTTTTTTATTAATTTAAAAAACAATTGTAGATTGATCCGCATGTGAGGACACGTGCATGACCCAATTGCAACTCTTAAAATTGCATATTGATCTAAAGCTTAAAATAAATTTAAAAGAAGCACTAGAAATATTTTTAAACTTGATTTAATTCTAATATTTTTTTATGAAATCAAGAATAGTTATTAAATGGTATTTGTCTAGTGGGAGTTATCTTTCAAAGTGCTCTCATTTTTTTTTTAAATGAAAAATCTTCCAAAAGTATTTAAAATACCATGTTTTATATACATTTATGAGTTGTGGGTCTTTGATTAGGTTATATGATCCATTATAATTTGTTTCAAATTTTTGTACTTGATCATATATAGCTGGATCTATGGACACTTATAGCATCGCTAGAGGGAATGCTAGAAAACAAAGGCTGTGGAACTTGTTGAAAAGCTACATGCTTATTAAAATTAATAATGAATTTGGAACATGACCTAATAGGATACGTAAATATTTTTGGAACAATTTTTTGTGACAAGCAGAATATGAGAATTTTGACGTCACTTCCCATTTGTTGGAATTATATTGCAACACATATTAAAATGAGGTTGAGAATTTGAATAATAAAACTTAAATGCCATGAGTTTTTTTCTTTGATTATAATTGAAATTATTTTCTGGAATTAATTTGTGGTAGCATGGTATATGTCACAATTGAGTAAGTGTGCATGTTTATACTTTAATTGCACATTATGGAATTACCTTATTGAATTGCATGATATCTATTAATTTATGAATTGTTATGAATGCCAAGATCAATAGAATTTGTGAGATTATTACTTAGACATATTGATTGTCAGTTGAGTGATAATTCAATGATTGGAAGATTTAGAAATTTTTTTTTACCTAAAACTATTTGATTCATTAACCACGTGGGAGTTCTCAAGTTGGAAGAATTAATTGCTTAGAATTCATGGAATTTTGCTTTATGAAATTAAATTTATGATAGTGAATCAATAGAATTGCGAACGATGATTGAGAACATAGTGAACTTTCCATTCCGTGCCTAACATTGAACTATCGTATACATTAATTTGCATTAATGAAAAATGGTATATGTGCATAAATGGGCAATAATAAAATAAAAAGTATCTAAAATCTAATAGATCATGGCATCAAAGTCTATATTTGCTGACCTTAATAAAGGTGATAAGCTAAATGCAATAACATTTGATATGATAAAATTTTGAGTGTACTAGAAGAATATAATGTTTTAGAAAGCATCAATCACGTGATGGAAGACTTGATATTTGTCATGCTACTCTAGGGAATAAAGATTAGAACCTTGTCAAGTACAAAAAAAGATTGATTCTAATACTTGAGCATTTGAATTTTTAAGTTCTATTATAGATGATCTTTTTTCTCAAATGTGATGTGGTTGATGGTCAATATAGTGTTAACATTTTTGTTTGTCACATTATTTTTAAATGAATAGTTAATTCAAACTAGTCTCTTCTCAATATATGATAACTCTGAAGGTCATTGTGACTTACGATTGAAGAATCAATTTTCTCTATTGACACTTGCTACTGTATGAGTTAAAAGACATGCGACTTGATGTTGTTAAGTCTCGAGCACATACTTGTGCAGCAACGTTCTAGTTTGTATAAGATTTCAAATTTTAAGTTTTAAATAAACTAAAACCTGTTATTTGAAATTCTTCTAAGAATGGTCTCTTACTTGAAATTATTCATGGTAGTTCTGCTCATACTCACACTAGTAATATTTATTATGGTTCTGGATATTTGTGCAATGGTTTGAGGTTTTGAGTTGAGAAAACCATTCAAAACTGAAAAAGTTAAACTTCCATAGATTAAATTCATCCGAATTTCTTTGTAGGCTATGATTAAGAAAGATAGAGATGGAACTTCATTTTTCGTTACATCTATACATGGATCCACACATTTCACTCGTGCTCCTGATTTTCTTAAGTTGAAGATATTGTATTAATTTAGACTTTTTTAAAAGTGGAGTAGAAAATCAAATTATGAAAGTGAAGACTTTTAGAATAATTTGAGAGCGTGAATCTCTATAACGAGAGCTCAATGATCAAAGTAATAAAAGAGAGTTTTTTATTAGATTGATTTTTCTTTAATCAACAATAATTATATGGTCTATTGGATAGAAAGAACAGAATATCGCTGAATGTGATTAGGCTTCAGATAATACAGTTCAATTTACGTGATTGGTTAACTGCAACTTGTTACTTAATGGAGTTTTCTCAATGTTAGTACCTTCATAATATATAAGTTTTGGATACGTAGATAACCAATTGTGGGTCATCTTATACTCATAATCGACTATATAATTTATAATAATGAGTTTGGGAGCATGGCTAATTAAGGATGAAAGGTATCTTTGAGATATGCATGACAGTCCAAAAAGGTATTTAAGTGAGATTTTAGATGGATGTTGGATCACAAAATGTGACATTTGACATTTTTTTCCTAACAAAAGAAGAAAATTTTGGAGAATATTATTGAAATTAATATTATGTATATTGATGAATTAGTTTTTTGAATATGCAAGAGTTGGTTTAAACTTTTGATTCAAGCGGGAGTAATCAGTTTTTGAGTGGGAGCTATCTATCCGAGTGGAAGGTATCAAAGAATTATCTAATTTCAATAGTTATTGGTTCCAAGTAGGAGCTAAAAGCTATTTAATTTCAATTATTCTTCGTTCAGAAAATCAGTAGAGAATTTTGAGAAAAGTGATGGAAGTATATATGGAGTACAGAATTCCAATCTAATTTGAGTTGTGGTGAAAGTTCTAATTAGACATTATGTTTATTGAGAAAATTTAAGTTCTTAAAAATTAAGTGGAAGACTAATGAGTTTATGATAGATAAACTAATTTTCAGAGAGATGTTATACTCAATATGAGCATATTGAATAGATAAACATTTTTTTCTTAGCAGTGAGATTCAATTCTATACGCCAATATTAGCCATGAATGGGTCTTTAAGTTTTGATTACACCAAATAGATTTAGAGACTGTATTTTCATTTTCAATTGAGAATTAATTGAAGAGATCTACATGAATCAATTTTTAGGTTTCATATTGAAGGCTTTTATAGTATTGTAGTAACTTTATAGTTATACTTGTAACCTAATGCAGTCATCTTTATAGCGGTACTTGAGTTTTAACAAGGTTTAAATCTCATATAAAATTTCATTATGTGGATGAAAATCACTATATTTATGTAAAGGTCTAATGGTAGATTGTACTTCTAATTTTAAAGTTGATGACATTATACAGGCTAAGTTTCAGAATGAGTGTATTGATACCATTTTCAAATCGTTATCCTCAATCTTTAAGATGAAGGACATGGGATTAGCAAATTGTACATTTTGTATATAAAAAAAATTATTCTAGTCTTCTTACTCTGTCACAAAAGTGTTTTTTTTTTTTTTTTATAAAGACTTTAAAATATTTTTAAATGTGAAATTGCTACACTATTGGTACTCTTTATTGGAAGGCGATCGTAAGTCTTCATATATGTCCAAAAACTCCATAAGTGCACAAAAAAATCCAGAGAACCATATTTACTACAATTAGGAGTTAAAACATAAAAATATGCTATGATATATACCTATCCTAACATTTGTCATGCCATGGATATAGTCAGTAGGTATCATTGTTATCCTTAGAAAGGATGTTGGGATACCTGTAGGATGTTGCTACCAGTTATTCTATCTGTTGTTGAAGGAATAACTTGTGATTGAAATACAAATGGAAATATCGATTAATGATGAAAGTTAGTCAAGCACAAATAGTTATTAGACCTGTGCAATCTTACTATATGGAGTAGCAAGAAATAAATCTTGTAATATATATCTTGACAACTAAAGAAATTGTTTGGTATAGACATATTGGGCATTTAATGAGACTAATTGAGGACATGAGAATCGTGACATTTATGTAGTTATTTCATGTATTGAGGATCTCAAATATCAAGATTGAACCGAAAACTTGATGGTATTTTTGTCAGAAATATTAGCAAAGAAAGTGTCCTTACAATATATCTACATAAATGATGATATGTAGTCATACTTAGAATATGTTTAGAGATATACTTGTTCATAATATGAAATTTCTAGAATTGAGTAGAATATGATACTTAGAGTACATAAAACTTTTGATTGAGTTTTTGTGTGTCCATAGATGAACATTTTTGCATTCATGTGTAATCTGTCGTTGGGATTACAGGATAATAATTTGCATGCCCATGCAAGGTTGAAGTTAGCTTATTCACACAAACAATCGCCTTAGACACTTTAGGTGTGTTGAGATGAAACAAAGTGATGATGTTTTGTACATAATTTGGTCGCCTTGATAAGATATTCAGATGAGATTAAAACAAGTAATCGAAATGAATTTTTTTATCCATTAACCTATTTTGTAGCCGATCGAGTTCTCGATTTGAATTACCTAGAGAAATAAATATAAGGAGAACTCAAGTTAAGTATCAGGGGAATATTTGAACTAGAATCTGTATGGTGTTATTTGTTTATAAAGAATATGATATACGCCCTAAGAAAAGGAGAAAATATTGTAGTACGAGCTTCATACTACTTGTGCTTTTACGACTAATATTGGATAAATAAATGAATAGATCCCCCGTCCTTATTGTGTGAAACCCTAAGGTTTATATAAACTCGTATATACTCTTATAACTTTTGATCGTTTCTTGATATTTTGTTTTAGTGTTGCTACTTTAGCATGTTACTGATGACTATGATTGATTCGATTTGATGGAACATGTCTAGGAAATGAGCTGATTTAAAGTTGAAGGATTCAAGTAGGAAAGGAAAACGATTTTGACCAACATTCATATTTGTATTCACTAGCCGGGCAATTATGTTTAACCATCTGAAAAATAGAACACAACTGCGAATATAATGATATGAAGTAAGGTTCAAATATGTTCCATAAGTATTCGAGAGATAAGAAATATTTGAATTAATATTGGAAAATAAGTTTTGGGTATAGCTAGATGTAATATTCCTCTAATAGAGCTACTATATATCTTTAACAAGTTTATAGTACTGTGAGTTCTATATGTACTTGCTGGTTGCACGATCAATTTGTCGTAGTAATCTTTTTGAGATAGACATTGAGAAGGATCTAATCTGTGATATTCATTGTCACTTGTAGTTCGGGTTAAGCCTATTATGTGCTAATGGAAAATGTTGGAATGTACAGGTTGTGGATCAACTATGTGAGGTAACTCGACCCATAGGATATCAAAAGGAATGGAGGGAGTGGCATGAATGTGGAATTCAAACCTAAGACTCCCTATAACTTCTATTTTTAACATCAAATTATTTGTCTAGCATTTGGGAAAAAGAATGATGTCAAGAAAATATGGTGAAATTCCTATGTGAAAATACCAAAAAAAATAAAATAAAAATAAATAAATAAAAATGAAAAGGTTCTAAAATCACCATTTTGGCATGAAAACTCACAAAATAAGGCATCTAAATTGTGGATAATGATAATAATCCATATTCCATTGTGGTCGGGATTAGGATAATTGAAGAACAAGAAAATATAGATTTTATAGTTTTGGAAAGCAAAGTGATTTAACTAATCAAAAGATCTTGAAATTCACAAATTCAAGCAAGGATTCTTGACCCAAAATTTATGATTATCCATGCTGCAAATTATTACAAACATAAAAACATACATAGGGGCAAGGAAATTACGAGCAACAGGTTGGAGAGAAGGCATGAAAGGAGCTTAGATTGGTCTGGGAGTTTGTATATGCAAATGGGTTGCTGAAATTCCGATGCCACTCAATTGGGATGTAATAAACTTGAGCTCTGAATTCATTCTTGAACTCTTCATTGAACATTGTGATTTGACCGACATTGGCCCTATTATAGCCATGACTGTTGCCATGCTTGTAGAATTTCAATCTTTTCCTTGATCTTTGCAAAAAATGCTTCAAGAAAACAGCGAAGAGGGGATTAGAGGAAGAGAAAGTGACTTGGAAGTGTTGTGGATAATGACAAAAAGTAGTAATACTGTTTTTTCTCCAATCTCTGGTTTTTTGTTCTTTGGAGATTATAGTATTTTTGCCCCTTGAAATGTTACTATTTTGAAATTTGCCCCATAATTTGTACTCGTGTAGCTGGACTCCCAAGAACTAGAGAAATGTTACCATTGAGGCCATTTTGAAAAAAAAAAAAATCAACATTTTTTGTTCAAAATTTTATTTAATTGCAAGCACGAAATTTGCATGGAAAGAAAATAAGTTCTAAGAATTGAATTGTTTAGAACATATCTAAATGAAAATTATTAATTAGATGTGTTTGATTAGTTTAATTTTGATCCTAGAAAATATTAGACTCGTCTATCGTTTATTGGTTGATAGATGAGAGAGGTGGATGTAGATGACAAAGAGTGTGTGTGAATTGCTTGAAAATTAATAACTTATCCCTTCCTAAAGAAAAAAATGTTTATCTTATTTTTTAGGAAAATATAGTCACTTAACCAATTTTTAAAAAATATTTTTAATGAAAAAAATGTCAATCAAACACTTCTAAAATAAAAACTTGGGTGAAAAAGGAACATTTCTCACAAAAAAAAAAAAAAGCCAATCAAATACGCCCCAAGGGCTGAAAATTTGTCAATGCTAAAAATATGATGTAGCCAACCTCATTTATCCATTACTAGTCACCACTCATACCAAAATTTGAGTTCACTCACAAACTCAAAATTTTTTTCTTATTTTTTAACTACACATTTTCTGTCGAAATACTATTCCAAAATGAATTTTAGACAAAATAAGGGGGAGGGGGCGCTCAAACATGCTCTTAATTTATTCATTATTCATTATCCATTTCTATTTGTTTATAATTTAAATAATTTATAAATTATTTTGTACAATGAATTTTGATGACTCATTAATTAAATGAATTTAATTATTAAGTTAATTTTCAAACTTAGTGTGTACGAAAAGAAATAGAAATCATGTGGAAAAGACTTTCAATCTAGATCCATATGAGGAAGATTTGGACATTCTTTGTTTGAGAATGAAATAATGAAAAATGTCATATGTATAAAAAATTTTGACAAATTGTGCCAGCTAGCTGGCAATCATTCATCAGATGTTAGAGACAAAATAAATTTAAATCAACTGATGCAATGTTGTCATCGCATCATTAGTGATGTTTTCTATGATTTTAAGTTGTACAAACAGCTTTATTTAAAAATAATAATAAAAAAATCGTCATAGCAATCTACCTCAGTTAACGATTATAGAGGATCCAGAGTCAAGATATATGACATGAAGTATGATCACTCAATTTGGGATAAGGCCTCACAAGTTTAGGTTTAGGTTTAGTTTTAGTTTTTTCCTTACTTTACACCCCCCACTTACGAGAAGCTCACTTTTATTATATTAAGGGCATGTATGAGGTCCATTTTTGAGGTTAGAATGCATTTTAAAATAGTAAATTGATAAAAAATGTGTAGTTAAAAAATAATGAAATTTTTTTATTTGCGTGTAATATTATTTTATTGGAGATTGTGTGGCTGAAAAGAAGAAAGAGAAAAATGTATATTAAAAAAAATAGATATCAAACAAGGGCTAAGGGTTAGTCGAAAGTCAAATTTAGCCCTGTTTGTCATCATTATTTTAAAATTATTTTTTCTCAAATTCATTTCTAATCATACATTTTCACAATAAAATATTTTACAAGTAAGTTTAAATTTTTTTCCAACCTTTTAGCTAATTCTCCAAAAATTTACTGCTTCAAAACTCATTTTCATTGAATAATGGGACAAACGAGCCCTAGTTTCCGTCCAAATTTTGTACTGCTTTTACTATTTATAAATTAGCACATGTTTGTCACCGTTCTCTAAAATTATTATTATTATTATTTTTAAGAAAAAACTCATTTTCAATCATTTTTAATAAAATATTTTACATGTAAACTTAAAACTTTTCTTTATTTTTTAACCAAGTATTCTTCAAAAAATGAGTATTCCAAAACTCATTTTTTCAAAAAAAAAAAATAATAATAATAAAAATAATTCTTTATGATGGATATCAAACAAGGGCTAAAATACACCACCATGAGTGGTTTCAACGAAAAATAAAGTTGATATTATTTTTAATGTTATTTAATTTTATCAAAATTTGTTTAAATTTAGTGTTAAACTTTAGCCCCCGTTTGGCAACCATTTTTTAGGAAAATAAATTTTTGAATAATAATTTTTTTGAAAAACGCATGGTTAAAAAGTATAAATAAATTTGAATTTATGTGAAAAATATTTTATTACGAAAATGTGTAATTAAAAATAAGTATAAAAAAAAAAAGAATTTTGAAAGAATGATTGTCAGGAGTTTAAACTTAATTTTTTTAAGGGAAAAAAGTTATTTTAATAAGCAGCAAGCACAAGAATGCTCCATGGGAATATTTCATATCTAATAGATTAATTATGACCCATTTCAAAACTAAAAATTAAGGTTTAAAACCAAAGTAAAAATAAAAATAATAAAAAATTCGGACATTATTAAACTTTATCAATAAATAATTAATTTAAACTTATATTTTATTAATTAAATATGTTAATGTCGCAATTATATACAATTTAGTCACAATTTATTGAATTATTTGGTTACAAATTATTTTTTATCGAAAATTAAAATTTTATAGGACAAATTATTTCACGATCACAAATAAAAAAGTTTATAGGTCAAAATTTAATCATTGATCACAAATTTATCAAATTAATAGATCACATATTATTTATTAGTTACACATCACTAATTTTACAAGTTATAACTTATTTCAAGGTTATAAAATATCAAACTAATTGGTTACAAGTTATTTATCAGTCTCAACTTAATAAAATGTAAGTTACCACCACATTTTTTAGATCATATATTATTTATTTTACATAAATAAACAAATTTATTGGTCACAATGGCAATTACCTCACTCCACCCATGCCACATCATCCCTTCCTGCCCACTACCATAACCATCACACCATCACCACGACCACGACTAGTGCCATTGCTAGATCCACCACTAGTAGCATTGGGTCTACCAACAGCATTGTCAATAAAACCACCCCAACATTACCAAACCATGGAAATCACCACAAACACTCCAACAACTAACAAAAACCAACATAATCTGGCGTGATCGCTATCCTGCACGCCAAAAAACCACCGCCAAAATTATCTCAAAATCATTCATGCGAGCAATCAAAATAGACCACAAAGAACAAATCATAGACCTTGACGGTTGCTCATCCACAGAATGATAAAATCACAAACCATAGCTATACAACGGCGCGTCCCTTCACTAGTTTTGAGCTGTGGCCCTTACGTTGTCGACAAATGACGGGAGATCTGCGCACAGGTGTGATGCCACTTCGAGGGAAGAGAGCGGCATTGTTGGCAAAGATGAGCGGTGGTGCGAGGCTACTTTGTACTGTCTCACAACGATAATGCGAATCTACAAAGTCAATGAGGGAGGAGAGCAACGTTTTCGAACTAGAGAGGGACAACAACGTCGCAAGTGATTGGGGATGGTAGAGAGAGTAAGACGATAGAAGATGGAAAGAGGGAGGAGGAAGTGGAAATAGTTTTTAGGGATTTGGAAGAAATTGAATTGGGGTTAGAAGGGCGGAATGGATTAGTTTAATTTTATAATTATTATTAATATTTAAAATTTTAATTATATCTGATTTTTGAAAGAAAAAAATTGTGGGCATGTTTAAGCCACGTTTAAAAAAAATTATATTCTTAAACAATGATTTGACATCATTTCAATCACAAATTCTTCAATAAAATAATATTACATATAAATTCAAAACTTTTTTTTATTTATAATCACACATTTCTCGTCAATACACTGTTCAAAAATTGTGACTCAGCTGTATCTCTTAATTATAAATTAAGATATTAATAACATTTAATCCTTATAATTTCCACATTGCTCAACTCCTACTTTGGACAGTACAGATTGAATCCAGAATTACTTAACGGCCCATAGTCCGCTAAAGACCCCCAAGAAAACACATAAAACAGTTCTGGATATGCGAAGCTGATAACCAATTATAAGTTATAATCCAAAAGGCTCTTGCGGTATTTGGCACTTCACTCTCGAACTGAGCAAATTTTCATCTGTCACTTAATCTGTTCCACAGAGTACAGACCACTTGTAAAGAATCATTTTTTGGTGAAATAGATATAGTTTCTAAGGATTTTATTATCAGATTTCTGGGAATAATGTAGTTTTATTTATGAAAATGTTTTAGTGCAATGATGGGAAAGATAGGATTTTATATGTTAAATTTTTATGTATTTTCTCTTTAATAGTCTATTTGCTAGTTTATTCAATATTCTTGTAATTTACTGACAAAATAACACATCAGATTGCAGTTATTGGGTACTATTTCTGTAATTTTAGGGATCGTTTTATTGCAAAAATGAAATTTGGATAGAAAAAAAAGGAATTCAAGAGAATTGACTAGAAATTGATTTACTGAAAATTGTCAATTATTGTGTTTGATTGGTATAAGTTTTCACGTAAAAAATGTGAAATAAAAGTCTTTTTTGGTGTTCGTTTGACTTTGTTTTAGATGAAAATTTTCAATTAAAGAGATAAAATTTATTTTCATTGCAACAAAAAAAAAAAATCTCAAGGAATATCTTCTTTTACAATTGTTCATAGAATTTGTTTCCATTGTCAAAAATAAAAAAATAAAAATAAAAATAAAAGTGAAAAACAAAAAATCACCTACCCCATGGGAAAATGAATTCCCCAAAAACAAGGAATTGGTGCACGAGTGGGGCAAAGGTGGAAAACTAATTACCTAGAAAATTTTGGCTATCAAACAAGTCAAAAGTCGGAAATAGAATACGGTTTCCATTTTCCATGGAAAATTTTGTGATATCAAACATGGCCTTGATAAAAATAAGTGGAAGGTTTTACAAATATGAGGAACACAATGGCAGCAATTAGCACCTTGAGTTCACATTTTCATTCATTTTTTTCCCAGGAATCAAACAAAAAAATAATCGTCATTCGTAAAATCACTTTTCTTATTGGTTAACCAAACAAGTCGAAATTTTAACTTTCTTTGATCTTGTTAGTATAACTCAAGAACTTTTTCTGGCATTCTCTATAGCCAATGGACAAACTTGTAAGGTACTGCTGCTCAAAACTAGTTCATTATCCTTGATCTTTATACTTGGTTCCTCTCCACCCATAAACCAACACAGTCTGCTGAGAACCAGCTAAAGAATTAAGGTCTTTATGAGCTGGCCTGTAACACAGACTTAATCTTCCAAGTTGTGACAGGCTTTGGTACCTTGTTCGAAGAACAAGGCATGTAGAGTTCAATACTCTATGAAAAACAGCCTCTGGTTCTTATTATCGTCTCGTTTCTATAGTAAAATACAATCCCAAAGAGTCCATTTCAGAAACCAAAAGTATTTTTGCAAGAAATTGCTCTTGACTTCTTCTTTCTCGAAAGGAGTTTGCTATTGCAGCTGCAATGCTACGACTAGAGATATTGATGCCGGTATAAATATCAATAATTCAAATGCAGAGGCATTTGTCCTCACTGTAAGTGTTATGCCCTAGATCCAATCGATTTAGGTTGTAAACGCTTTTAATATATTTAATGCATTTGATTTTGGCGAGATCTATTATTTAAATTAATTTTGTAATAAATAATATTAAATAATAGAATCCGAAGACCCGATTTTTAGGTAATCTGTTGATCACAAGGAGTTGTGATTGTGAGATACAAATTACATATAATTGGATCTTGAATAAACCATGGTCGTAAGTAATAACGAGATACGGATATCGTTAATACAGTTAGACCATCACGTGTGGCATTTCTTACTTATGAAGTAAGTAGCTGATCTCACGAGCTAAAGTGTGGCGACACTTAAATGAACATGTGGATATTTTGTTGTAGAACAAAACATTGGAGACCCGCTAAGAGATTCCACATGGATAACTATCTGAGTGTCAGTGGCTAATCTCTAACGTTCGGTAGTGGGATTGATCCTTTGACTTGAGGTCGTCATAGTACCCTATATGAGGACAGTCATACTTTGGCGGTGTTGGATGTTGCTCTGAAAAGGGCCGCTAATACGACATCGTTCGGGTACGTCAAGAATCGTATGAAGGTTGTGATTGATCAATAAAGGATTCGTCACTCTTAGATAGTAGGAGATGATCTGCGTTTCATTCAATTAAGTCGATGATGAAATCCTTGGCCAAGGTGTACTCATAAGTCGAAAAGGAGTTTTCGATTTATATTGACTTAATAGTGGAATGAAAGATATGATCGATGATCGAGATTGACACAATTCCATATCTCGTAATTGATCGGATCGTATTGACGAAGGGATAATAGTTCCATGAAAAACGAACGATTTTGGTTTTGTCATACCACGTGACATTTCCCGTCACATGTATTGCCCTGACACATTGCTAGATGTCAATCAGGGACGGCGAATGTGAATTGACGATAAATTAAAAGGGTGTATTAATTTATCGATTTTGATTAGATCAAAATAATATTTCACGACGTTAGGCATCGTGGTCGGGAACCTAATGGGTCGCACACAAAAGAGAATTGGAAGACTGCAAATTGTTAATTGATTAATTTAACAATCGTTGGATAAATTAATTAATTGATTTTCTTATTTATAATCCCGAATTAATTAATTAGATTAATTAATTCACGGACCGGGTTTGATTAATTGGATTAATTAAATATTGGACCGGACCGGGCCGGGTCCATTTGGGTTTATATATATATGCAGCTAGGGTTTGAGGTCCATTAAGTCATTCATTATTCTTGCTAGCACAAGAAAGAAACCCTAGCAGTTGCTGTTTTCTCTCTGTGTGGATTTCATTGGAGGCTGCACAATTGGACAGCTGTGGGAGGCAGATTCAAGCTGCTGGAAAGGAATAACGCGAAAGAGTTTGCAAATCACACAAAAGGTATATTTCTCATCACAGTTTTTATCTAAATACAAAGCTGAATCCTGAATGGGAATTGAAATCTGTTAAATTCCGCTGTGCATGTTTAAATCAATTCCCAACACTCACCACTCCTCTTTATTATGTAAATGCCCCGCCTCACATGGGCAGTGCCTACACCACCATAGCCGCTGATGCCATTGCGCGTTTTCAGGTAATACAGCTGTGAATTTGTGTTCTATTTTGAGCATAATTCAAGTATAAATTGAAAATTTTAATTGCTGGGTGGTTCTTTATTGACATGGCTGAATGAATCTTACATGGGCTATTTTGTACGACTCTTTTTTATAATGGCAGAGACTTCTCGGGAAGAAGGTTATATTTATAACTGGCACAGATGAGCATCGAGAAAAGATTGCTAGCGCAGCAGCTGCCAATGATTCCAGCCCAAGCAAGCACTGTGATTCTGTTTCACAAGCTTACAAGCCACTCTGGAGAGATGTATATGCCTCCATGCATTCAATTGTTGTGAAAATTTGTACTCTTATGATGGTATCTTGTTTGGATTACTTATCTTTAACTCGTTCATTGTGGCAGTTAGACATTGCTTATGACAAGTTCATTCGGACAACTGACTCAAAACATGAAACCCTAGTGAAGGAATTCTATTCTAAGGTACTAGCCAATGGTGATATCTATCGGGCTGATTACGAGGGATTATACTGTGTCAATTGTGAGGAACACAAGATATAACATCTAGTGTTTAAACCAGCAACTGCAGTTTTTTTCCTGTTGTTTTGTATAGCTGTCCAAGCTGCCTATAAAGATGGCTGAAAGAATAAAGTTTTCTGCGTGTGAGTGGTATGCAATAAGAGATTTTATGCAACATGCTTACTCAAAAGTCTCTTGAAAAGGTTATCATTTGATTTCATGTGATTCTGAGTCTCCAATAAATGAACTTATTTTTTAGACTACTAATTGGATAATTTACCTGTGGATAAGGTATAATTAATTGGTTTGTGATATCAAGTGATAAGATGTGACAACTCAATTTAGGTTAGTATGATTGTTTGAATCTCAGTCCTCACTGTACTCTATTTTGCCTCTTTCTTTTGTCCCTTTCTCTTTTTGTTATTAAGAGTTGGTCACGTTTTCAATTTCTCTATGACTGCTGTAAATCTGAATGACGATTATATAGTTTTGTTAGACATATAGGAGAAACCTGAGTAGGGAAAGGTCTGGGAGAAGAGGTGAAAGGAACTGAGAAGACCACATAGTATATAGATGTTACTTTCTGATTGACAAGCAGAATGCGCTGATATCTAAAGATAATGATTACATCTCCAGCTTTCATTATTAGTTTTGAGGCAGGCAGGTCTACTTTTATCACGTGAGCATGTTTGGGCGAGGATTATAAAGTGAGATTATGCATTATTTCTGTTTACCAAGGGAAACAGCATGTTTGGCTAACCTTATAAGGTGATAATCAACTTATAAGCGCTGTAATGTTTCCATGGGTAAACAGAAGCCATGCATGATCTATGGGTTGAATTGGAGTATGTTATACACAAGGAACACTGTTGCGCTTTGAGTGACCAATCGAATAAAGAATATGAGCATGTACCTTATATACATGGTGATGTGTGCTTGAATTCAGTTTCCTAGACGTTCACTGGATGCATATCTATACACTTAGAATTGTACTGTTTCCCCTTTTTTAGCTGCTTAAATCCTGTAATCTTGTCATTATGAAACTTGTAGGATGAAAAAGAATTGCTGGAAAATAATTGCTGTTCCATGCACCTGAAGCCATGTGTTCAAAGGAAAGAAGACAATAACTTCTTTGCCCTATCAAAGTATCAAAAACGGTTGGAAGATACTTTAACAGAAAACCTAGATTTTGTTCAGCCTTCTTTTTGTTTGAACGAGGTTAGACAACAACACTTTCTGTTTCAAGAGGTTCTGTTCTGCACCATTCCACTGAAAGTTCTATTCTATTTTCTTTTTAGAATTTAGTAAAATCTGTGATCATGTCTTTACAAGATGTTTTTGTAGCTTCTCTTTCTTTCTGCATGAACTTCCGCAGGTGCAAGGTTGGGTCAAAAGTGGCCTGAGAAATTTCTCCATCTCACGAGCATCATTAGACTGGGGCATTGCAGTGCCTAATGATGATAAACAAACTATTTACGTATGGTACTATGGTTTGATGCTTTGTTGGGGTAATATATCAATTCCTTGACTCCTCCTAACTCATTGTATATGCCGTAATCTTAATCTTATCTAGTAGGCCAGTTTGGAAAAAAAATTTTAAAAAAAAAAAAAAAAAACAACTTTTGCATTCATTATCTAGTAACTATTCTAACACAGTGTAGGATCATGACTAATTTTATTATATTCAAATATTATAATCAGATTCTTTTCTCTGTTCTTGTTTTAGCAATCAATTTAACCCATCATTTTTATTCTTTACTTTCTTATCCTGTCAAGCAGTTATATATCTGCTCTATTGGATGATAAGGAGCAGCCTAATTTACAAACTGCCATTTCTTCTGGTTGGCCCGCGTCTCTACACTTGATTGGCAAGGTATTAATACTACTAAGTTTTTAGACACTGTTGTCATTGTTTATATTTTCTTTTCTCAGATTCTAGGGAAACAAGCTGGTGAATTAGGATTCAAATGTCAACAGATTAACCTAGCCATAACTGTATGATATAAATTCATTTTCAGTCATTAATAGTTCCAAATAAAAGTCAATAGTTGGAGCTCAAAACATGACCTTAAATTGTTGTTCTAGGTTGTGCTGAGGCCCTTTTAGAGAAAGCTTATTTAATCTTGAATGAAGCCTCAGTAAATGGTCTTTAAGGTCTGGACAGAGCCTAATTTGCGATGCAGTTGTTCAACAATTTTACCCTCTTATCCCTCGCTTTTTGTCTCTTCCATTGAAGTGCAGCGTTCAGTATTATGAGTTTCATTTCAAGGACTTTAGACAGTTAACTGTGCCCATATTTTCTATCTTTTCCTTTTCATTGATGAAGGAGACATTCTCCTTTTCCTAATTGACTAGAAAAGTAGAAGAGTTCACTTCCTATTTACACATACAATTTCGTTGGAGGCAGTAAATCTGTTTTACGAACATGTGCAGGATATATTACGATTTCATGCTCATGTCAGCTGGACTAAGCCTCCCAAAGATGGTTTTTGGCCATGGATTCTTGACAAAGGTATCTAAGTTAACTTTTCATCTTTTACCTTAAAACTCAAAAGATCATTTCAAATACAATTTCTATCGATTTTCTGTCAGTGTAAAATATAGTTCATTATGCATGCATTTACTATTTTCTCATGTCTAGTTTGCTTTAATACAGCAATGCTTTTCATTTGTTAGGATGGCTTAAAAAAGGGAAGTCATTGGGAAATACACTTGAGCCGACTGTCTTGGTGCACAGATTTGGCTCTGATGCAGTCAGATACTTCTTTCTCAAGGAGGTGAAATTTGGTAGTGATGGGGACTACTCAGAGGACCGTTTTATCAATATTATTAATGCACATCTCACGAACACGATTGGTATTCTTTCCCCTCTATTTTATATACCCAACTGCATTTCTGATTCATTTTTGTTTAGATTCTGGAACTCATGATGTGTTTTGAAAGTTCTACTATAGCTGCATTTGATGAACCGAGGCAAATTTTGTGGGGTATTCTTTGTATTTAGCTAACCTATTAAATGAGACAAGTACTTTGGAATAAGTAATGTGTTTATAACATAGTGAACAAACAAGGGATATTCCCATATTCGTGTTTGGTCCATTCAGTTTGAATGAATGCAAACTAATTGAGCTTTATTTGCAGGCTTAGCAGAATGGAACGATAATATCGGGATGAAAACTTAAATTGATCTATAAAGTATATTATTTCCACATGCTGGAAGCCTTATTTAAATGTCAGCAAACACTATCAGATTTTTCATCATCTGGAGTATAACTTTAGCTTTATCACAGGAAATTTACTTAACCGTACACTTGGGCTTTTGAAAAGAGTTGTCAATCAACTTTGGCTATTGATTCAGCTATTGCAGCAGAAGGAAATGCATTGAAGAATACTGTGGAGAAACTGGTAAAGTTTGCATATAAAATCTTCTTTCTTCTTTGATTGGGATGGGGCACGTGAACTAGTTCGTTATGAACCCTATCATTTTCTTCTCCTAAAATTCAATACTAGGTTTCTGCATAATTTTGACTCCTTTTATGGTACGTCGAGAAAGCCAGACAACATTATGAAAACCTAGAGCTGTCATCAGCTTGTGAAGCAGTTCTAGAGATCAGTAATGCCGGCAATGTGTATATCGATGGACAAGCGCGATGGTCTCTTTTTAAGCAAGGGGGTTCTGCCTTCGAAACTGCCGCAAAGGTTTCTTCTTTATACTCCACTTGTATCTTTCATTGCAGCTATACGCGTCACGAGTAAATATGCATTGCATGATGGTGGGTTGTTGGTACATACACTTGTGTGTGTGTGAGTATGTATATGTATATGTATATGTATGTATGTATGTTTGTTTGTTTGTTTGTTTTTGAGTGTGCTCCTTTCTCATTAAAATTCGGAACGTGTTAACTAGAATTTCTTTATTTTTTGTTTCTGCACTGAAAATAGCCTTCTGTTCTTCCAATAGGATCTAGTGATTGTATTGGAAGCATTAAGGATCATAGCAATTGCTTTGTCCCCAGTCACTCCAAGCTTATGTTTGAGAATATACACTCTGCTTGGTTATTCCGAAGACCAGTCCAACGCTGTTTCTTGGGTTGTTCTCTCTCTCTCTCTCTCTCTCTCAGATGCAGATGCTCACACACGAGTGTACGTATAGGGCTCATGATTTATCATCATCATTTGTTACAGAATGATACAAAATGTGGAGGGCTGAAGTGCGGTCAGGTCATGGCTCAACCAAATCCTGTTTTCGGTAGGATTGAACCTGAGACTGAAGAAAAAAATGCAGGTGATTCGACTAAGAAAGCAAGTAAGAAAAATGAACAAGACACCGAAGACCCAAAAGGCCGTTGAAGCCTAGAAGCCTTCGAAACTGCTGCAAAGGTTTCTTCTTTATACTCCACTTGTATCTTTCATTGCAGCTACACGCGTCACGAGTAAATATGCATTGCATGATGGTGGGTTGTTGGTACATACACTTGTGTGTGTGTGAGTATGTATATGTATATGTATATGTATATGTATATGTATGTATGTATGTATGTATGTTTGTTTGTTTGTTTTTGAGTGTGCTCCTTTCTCATTAAAATTCGGAACGTGTTAACTAGAATTTCTTTATTTTTTGTTTCTGCACTGAAAATAGCCTTCTGTTCTTCCAATAGGATCTAGTGATTGTATTGGAAGCATTAAGGATCATAGCAATTGCTTTGTCCCCAGTCACTCCAAGCTTATGTTTGAGAATATACACTCTGCTTGGTTATTCCGAAGACCAGTCCAACGCTGTTTCTTGGGTTGTTCTCTCTCTCTCTCTCTCTCTCTCTCTCTCTCTCTCTCTCAGATGCAGATGCTCACACACGAGTGTACGTATAGGGCTCATGATTTATCATCATCATTTGTTACAGAATGATACAAAATGTGGAGGGCTGAAGTGCGGTCAGGTCATGGCTCAACCAAATCCTGTTTTCGGTAGGATTGAACCTGAGACTGAAGAAAAAAATGCAGGTGATTCGACTAAGAAAGCAAGTAAGAAAAATGAACAAGACACCGAAGACCCAAAAGGCCGTTGAAGCCTAGAAATTTTTTGGTTCGCCTCCGAGGATAGTTATAACCCTTTGAGCACTTTCTGGCACAGTTTCATACTTGCAACATACATTGTTCTTTTAAGTTCGTTACATTGTTCGTTTTTGTTTCAATTTTTTTTTTCATTTGAGATGTGTATTAAAACCTTTACTTAATCTAGAAATAATGATCAGTATTATCGATCATTTTCACTATTTTCTCCAGATCTTTCCTTTTTTTTCTTCTTATCATCAGTGGACGCAACGCTCATTTTTAGTTGTCATCTTTGAGTTTAGAACTAAGAGAAACATTGTAAAGCAGAATCTTGAATGCCAAGTAAGGAATTCTTGGCAATTTTGATTGTTATTGTAACGCCCCAATTTTTTTTTATTAAGCATAAACACGGGAACGTTACGAAAACTCATTTTTCTTTAATTAAAAAAAATGCGGAACTATATAAAATTCTTCAATAAACAAATAATTGTAACGTTTAAATTAAAATTATTGAAAGCGTATCTAACCATAAACATAAACTCCTAAGTAATTCAAATAATGCGTTCTAAATTAAAATAAACAAATTGCTAAATTTAAAATGGCAAACTTATTTCTTTTTCTCTATTCTTTATCCACTTGGCAGTCCGCATCACCAATTCTCCACTGTTCCAATCGACCCGAACTAATCTGAAAAATTAATGTAAGAGTGAGTATTAAAAATACCCAGTAAGATACGTGCAAATTTCCATACACAGGTATATAACAAATAAATAATATACTTCATACCGCTCTTCTCTTATGGAGTATATCGGTGACCAAGCGACACACCCATCTTAGGTCCTCTTAATTTTCATGTAGAAATTTCATATCTCTTTCTCTAGAACCCGAAGGTCCACTAGCATTCCATGCATATTTAATCGCATATAAGAGCATAAGGAAACGTAAACACTTTGCACATAAATGTATCTTACCTTGTTATCGAAATGTACACGAAAAATATTTGAATGCACGTTCCAAAATTCCTTCCTCTACTCTGTGAACGATTTATTGATCGACAGTGATAGTTGATGTATGACAAATTTCTGTTTTCACACACTCTTTCCTCTTTCTCTCTCTCTCTCTCTTTCTTTCTTCTCTCTCTTTCACGTGTGAATATTTTTTGGTGTGGTAAAATATGAAATCCTTGCCTAGTATTTATAGGTGTCGGCTAGAGTAGTAAATAAACCAAAACTTTGATTTGATAAAGTCAAATCCAATGTGGCACGTATCATAAAAAAATTGTACTTTATCATCATTTTATTTCATCTAAAAGAACTACCATTCCTATCCAATAAAAATGTGGTAGCCAATCAATCAAATTCAAAATGGGTTAAAACTATATAAAATTATATTTATCTTGTTTTCTTTCAATTGGGTATAACTTAATACGTTCTTATCCAAAATAACTTTTCTCGAGTCATAGACTTCTAATTAATTACGACCTTCGAAATGAGTCTAATATTGATATACATATCATTACTTTATCGAAATCCAATTATTTGACCCCAAATATATAATATATTAATATTTATTTCACCTTAATCCCTCACTTTCAAAATAATATAATAATTTATTTATTTTCTTAAAAAAAATTTCGGAATGTTACAGTTATGTTTCAATTTGAGCAAGATTGTGATCTGGCACATTCGACTAGTGTAAAATGGGTTGGACTGGATTGTAGGACAGGCCCAGAAACGAGCCAGCGAAAACGAGGTCCGGCACAGCCTGCAAGCAAAATCTAATGTCAAATTTATTCCTTCATTATATAACAATTTGAAGTATCTTTCTGAACATTTGATCTCCCAAGCTGTACAAAGAACAGATAAAACTCCCATTTTCATGTACCGGTATTATAATGACATACCAAATATTGCCTTGGGCATAAGAAAAGTGAAGAAATAGTTTTAGTACAAATGCTCTCCCAGTCTCCATCTATGCCTTTGCAGTCTCATCCCAATCTCCTTGCTAATTGGAACGTTTTCTTCAAGAAGTTATTACCAATTTTATCATTCCTATGACACAGAACCCTCAAAATGGTATTAGGATCGGATCGATTCCATCGCCCAGTTGTTGGTGGCATAGGTATCTTCTGCCCCATACCACCAACACCAATCCCACTAGATTCACAAGCCACAATGCTGAAATCCTCAACTAATTGCTCGGTCGACTCAGTCATCAAAGACACCACCCCTTCGACTATCTCGGATTCCTTTTCAACAACATCCTCCGCGATCAACCCTTCTCCGCACGTACAGAATAAGCGTTTCAACTGGTCGAGATCTTCCTCAATCATCGGATGATCTGACCTGGAATATGTTCTCGAGCAACCCCCGGCGAGTAAAACCATAAGATAGGCCTCAAAAGAAGCCTTCATTACTTCTTTTAGAGCTATTGGTTGAGCACTATCAGTGACAATGACACATAGTAGTGTAAGATTCTGCTTAAGTGTTTTCAATGCTGGCGTTATGCGTGCATTCGTTACATCCCCGACATATAAACTTCCGTAGAATACAGACTTTGTGTCGAGGAATATTAGCCGATAGGCAGCAACTTCTGATATATGTTGACACGCTATTTGTATGGCCGACCGACTATGTTCAAAATAGGAACTCCCAAGTTTTCTGTTACTGAATCGACTATGCGGATTGATCTTCTGAGAGGAAGACAACATTTTGTCAAGAAAGTGAAGCTGCGAGAGAAAGTAATGAAGCGTGTTAAGCCTAATGTAAAGGCGTTGTGTTCCTCGACTTGTTGAAGGACGTGAACGGTTATTGTTTTCGTCTAATACATTTTGCATTGGATGATCTACTCCAACACTGCACGCAGCTCTTTTCCACAGCTTTAGAAACTTCGAGTCCCCACTGCACCGCGTCAGAGGAGGAAGCGTTGGAAGATAGCTTTGTTTCGACCCTGGAAAAGACGCAACTATCACGATATGAGAATATAAAATCCCAAAATTCGACTTATAAATACTAGTTATTCTTACCACATGATGCAACGAAGGTAATGTAATCTCGAATGAGACGCTCTAAGCCATCAGCAAGTTCATACACTAAATTCTCCGATATGTTCACTGGGATTTCAAAGAAGTTCTCCACAGCTTCCTTGGCGAATTTGATCAGGTCGACTGCTGAATTTGCATATGGATCAGTTTTGGACTTCGGATTCCAGGTCTATGACGAAAGTTTTCAAAATTATTCTTCGGCTTAAAGGTAAATTTACATATCATATATTACTAAAAAGCTTACTTCTGTCTCTTTTGCTCTCTGGAGAAGATCTTTTCCTTTCTTCAGCTTTTCTTGAATCCATTGTTTCAACAGGTTCAATATAATTGTATCAACTTCGTATGGAACCATCTCTCTGACAATAGCTTTCCCTCCATCTTCACAGTCGACAGAGTCCTCAACCACCATCTGGACCAACGCATTTTCGAGTTTCCCAGCACTCTGCAACACCGAGATTGTTCTCTTCGTGAGTGAGGATGTGCTCGTTAAGTATTGTTTCAACAGAGTTGCACAGCAAGTATGCAGGGTTACGGCTGCTACTCCAGATGGAATCGGATGCCATTTCTTGAAAACTGGACTAAAGATTTCCTTTTCCTTCGCAGCCAATTCTTCGGCTTCTTCTGTCAATTTAATGAGCATCTCACTCACGTCTTCAGGACTCGCACCGTCCACATTGTGTTCTTCCAGAATCTTTTAGTCATAAGAAGACATTAGAATAAGCAACTACAGAAGAACTTCTCTGCAAAATAGAATAAAGTAAGATATGCTCGAACCTTTGCGAATGCATTTCTCAATGACGACCGAATATAGTGATCCACCCGATTCCCAGCCGGATCGTCAGTCACTTCTGCATTTCCTTGGGCTGTTGAATAGTAACTTGGGACATCTTCTTCTAGTATCTTTGTAGCTGAGAATACTAAAGGAAGAATATGTTCCATTAATCCAACTGTTCCCCTATCGAAATTTCCATGGTAATCGAGCAATCTCTTCTCCGACCATCTTTTAATAGCGATCAAAACAGATCCCAACATCTTGACATATATAGGCTCTCTATCCACTTTCTTAGAATCACTCCCCACTTCTGTCAACATAGCAAGTGAAGCACCCAGAAGATCCGGCTCCACTTCTCCCGTCCTCACATACTGCTCGAACAACACCCAAGTGAAACACAAGTTGTGTATAGATCTACTAATTCCCAACGTCGACCATGTCTTTTTCATAAGCTCGAGAAGTTCATCAATACCATCAAGGACTAAAGTCTCGTCCTTTAAGTCAAAAACTGAATAAAGGAGAGAATTGTAGATATGAACATTAAGGGAGTATCCATCAGCCCAATGGCAAACATCAGTAGGGGAACCATCGGGGCTTCGCCAAGCTAAGGACATGACGCAATTGCATAGCGTTTTCATGCTCTCTGAATTTTTTCCAGTGTCTACTGCCTTTGCCTCGGAGGCCTGAATGATGTCTCTGAACTTCATGGCAAATGAATTCGACTTCTCGACTGGAATACATGAGTGAAGCAAAAGTCCTGCCTCGAGGATTTTAAGCTGACGCTTTTGCCAAAAATGATACTCGTGAGAATTGTTGAATTCAGACGGTTTCAAGTGACGTAGTAGCTCTAAAGGAAGGATTATCGTCTCTGCCCGCCTTCCCATCTGATAAATAAACACGTCTAGGATTAGTAAAACATTTATCATAGGAAACCATTGATCAAACTTCATAGTCACTATAACCTCACTATAGATTCTGCAACAAATGATACAATTTGGTGTGCAATACTGCAATAATGAACAATACTGCATGCTACAATAAACAAAAAATTTTCTTCCCTAATCATGTTCCAGTAATTGTACTTTCACCCAAATGTCAATCAGATGAGTATATGTCAATTTTGTTCACTTGAATTATACTTTAATTTGGTCTAGATAAAGGTATCTCCGTCCAATTCCGTCACTTAGAGGGATGGAAATCACTAATGTGGATATCAGTAAATGACAGAATTGGACGGAGTTATCTTAATTATACTTATTGTTGAAATTATTGTTCAAAATCAATAAAATAGGCTTTGGAATGAAAAAAGGATTTGGATGCCAAAACTTTTGATTTCTTCCTTAATCATGTTCCAGTAATTGTACTTTCACCCAAATGTCAATCAGATGAGTATATGTCAATTTTGTTCACTTGAATTATACTTTAATTTGGTCTAGATAAAGGTATCTCCGTCCAATTCCGTCACTTAGAGGGATGGAAATCACTAATGTGGATATCAGTAAATGACAGAATTGGACGGAGTTATCTTAATTATACTTATTGTTGAAATTATTGTTCAAAATCAATAAAATAGGCTTTGGAATGAAAAAAGGATTTGGATGCCAAAACTTTTGCCTATGCGCTTTAGTGGCCTGCGGTCGCATAAAGACATGCACATTGCAAGGGATTAACCTGTGCGACCTCATGGCTTATATGCCTTGCAAGTGATTAACCTTTGTGGCCTGCGGTTGCATAGAACTAAAAATAGCCATTAATGCTAGTTATTGTTTGAATTCTTGGTGACATTTGGTGAAAAGCTTGCAAACTTTTGGGTGTTGATCTATGAACACAATAGATTATCAAATCAAAAATATTATTCAACAACTTGAGATAAAATCTTTATTCCAAAAGATAGAATACAATATTTTTTTCTTCATATTCAAATTTCATTCAAAGCATTCTTGTATATTTCGTAGAAAACACTAAGGGTATGTTCGATTACGAGCACTAAATTTGCATGAAAATATGGAAATTATTAATTAAACGTGTTTGATTTATTTATTTTTCAACTTAGAAAATATTATATTGGTCCATTTTTTATTAGTGGGTAGATAAGAGAGAAGAGATAGATGTGAGAGAGAGAGAGAGAGAGAGAGAGAGAGTGGATTTCTTGGACCCCTTAAAGAAAATATTTTTCTTGATTTTGAGAAAAAATATGATCACCTAACCAAAAATAGAAAAAATGTTTTCCATGAAAAAAGTGTCAATCAAATAGTACAAAAGTAGAAATTTGGATGGAAAAAAATTAGCAATCAAATGCACCTTAAGTGCTTAAGTGTTTTTATATTCCAAGGTTTGATTAATCCTTCAAACCACTTGTGGATCCAACAGATGAAAAATCGAACCCGTAAAGATGGAGAGACAAAAGCGTCAAGAGGATGAACTTATATGCCGCAGTCATGTTCTTAACACTCTATGACACGGATTGTATGATCTTTGCACAAATACATCTTCGGCAAAAGAAATATGGAATGCTTTGGAAAACAAGTACGAAATTGAAGAAGAATGTACTAATGAATTCCTAATTTCAAGGTATTTCAATTTCAAATTCCTTGATAACATTCTCCTTTCCAAGTACATGAATTACAAGCTCTTGTCAATTAGTTGAAGATGATCAAAATTGAGATCTAGGAATCTTTCCAAGTAGGAGCAATCATTGTGAAACTCCGAGAGACTTGGAAAAGATATCGGAAGAAAATAATGCGTAGTTTTGAAAATTATTTTTGGAACAAGTGCAAAAAAATATTCGAATTGAAAAGGAAACAAGGGCAAGAGATAAGAATATCAATTTTTATGAAGGCACTTCAAAAACCAATGTTGTAGAGAATATCAAACTTTCAAATAAATCCTTAACAAATTTAAGAAGTCCAAGGGAGGTTGCATTGCATGTGAAAATCTGGACATTATACAAATGAATGTTGACACCAAAAGCAAAACAACTCTGAAAGAAAAGTGAACTCCATCAAAGAAGACAATATTGTGGCTGCCGTAAGTGAGATCAATGCAATCAAGGAAAAAGTTCTTGATTGGTGGTATGATATATATGCAATTGTACATGCATCACATGATAAATCTTTATTCAAGACCTATTATGAAGTGGATAGCGACCAAGAGATTTAAATGGGTAACGAAGGTGCTCTAAAGTGGTTGAGAAAGGAAATGTAGAGATTATCTTCACTTTCGAGAAAATCGTTACTTTAACAAATGTACTACATGTTCCTGAAATGAATAAGAACTAAGTTAGTGCTATGATTTCTTGTGATAGCATCTTTAGGAAAGATGTAAGTAAAGATGAAATGGATTCAGTTGTGTCAAATAATATATGGAAACTTATCGATTTACCACCTGGATCCAAATCTATTGGATGTAAGTGGGTGTTTAGGAGAAAATACAATGTTGGTGGTTCTCTTAATATCTTTAAAGTTAGATTAGTAGTTAAAGGATATCGAAAAAAAGGGAATGAATAGATTATTTTGATACCTATGGCAGTAGCTAGAATAACTTCAATTAGGATTTTATTCACTTTAGTTTCGATATATGATTTTTATGTTCATCAAATGGATGCCAATACAACATTCTTAATGGGGATCTCAATAAGGAGGTTTATATGGAACAATCCGAAGGGCTTGCTCTACCAAAAAATGAACACAAGGTGTGAGTTAGTGAAATCATTTTACAATTTAAATCAAGAACCTAAGATATGGTACGAGAAATTTAACTTAGCTATTAATTTGTTTGGCTTCATAAATAATAGTTCATAAATAATAGTGTAGATAAATGCTTATATTCCTAAGTGTGTGACGACTATATAATCCTTGTTTTATATTGATGACATGTTGATTATGAGCAATCACGTGGATGTAATCAAAGAAACAAAAAGGCTTCTATGTTCCACATTCAAGATGAAAGATATTGAAAGTGCATACAATATTGGATATCAAAGTTACAAAAATTAGTGGAGTTTTTTCTTGAGTCAATCACATCATATTGAGAATATGATTAATAAGTTCAAACATTTGAATATAAAAGAATTTAGTACACCTCTTGGTCCAAGTTTAAAACATATAAAGAATGATGAAAGAGAAATTGCTCAATTGGAGTATGCAAGTGTAATGGAAGTCTAATGTATGTAATTCAATGCACAAGGCCAAATATAGTATTTGCAATTAGTAAACTTAGTATGTTTACTAACAACCCGAGCAAGGAACATTGAAAGGCCATTGGAAAAGTTGTTGGTTATTTAGAGAAAACCAAGAACTTGGTTTACAATATACCAAATTCTCCAACTATATTAGAAGGATTTACTGATGTTAATTGAATATCTAGCGTGGGTGAAAGTAAATTTACTTTAGGTTCTGTGTTTACTCTTGGAGAAGGTGTTGTTTCTTGAAATCAAAGAAACAAACATATATTGCACAGTCAACAATAAAATTTGAATTTGTAGTGTTATCAAATAACGAGAAAGAAGTTGAGTGGTTTAAGGATCTTCTTTTATGAGTTACTTTTGAGATCGAAGAATACATTTTCAATATTCGTTATGTGTGATAACAAAGGCAAGCTACATTAGCAAATGCATATAATGAGATATACAATGGGAAGTCTAGATATATAAGTATGAGACATGACTACATTAGAAAATTAATCAATAGTGAAATAATTTTCCTAAGTTATGTTAAGTCAATTGGGAATCTAGCGAATCCATTAACAAAACATCTAAATAAAGATTTAGTAATATCTACTTTGAGTAGGATGTGATTGAAATTCTTAAAATAATAGATTCACAAATGATGGCAACCCTACTTGTCATTACTTAAAAGTAATTCACGGATCCAAAGGGTAACAACAGGTCATTTGACATATGAATAGCTCCAACATTATAAAATTTGGATAACCCAATCGTAATAATATAATGTTGGTTGTTACAAGAATGAGGGTTGAACTTTAAACTCTAAATGAAATTCAGTACTAAAATACAAGTATTTCTAAAAGTAACAAAGATACTGAAAGAATTTCACTTAGATGAACTTTGAGGTGGTGTCGTCTCAATAGAAAGTTGGGGCTTCTCTCTTAAAAGTTCGTTGAATAGGATGTGCGCAATACCATATTAGCACTAAGTGAGATTAAGGAACTTAAGAACACATGATACTTGTGTGTGTTCTTACCAGTGTTGTCACAAGGAATGATTGGTTCGAAGCTTTCTTGCTACTTTTAATTTCAACTTTATTTTAATTGAATTATACTGTTGGATTCAAATCGAAAGTTATTTAATTCTTATGCATAAGGATTGTATATTTTGAATATGAAATTTTATTGAATATTAAACAAGTGATGGATGAAATTATTGCTCGAAATCAATAAAATATGCTTTGGAATTAAAAAGGGGGGGGGGGGGAAAAAATGTATTTTGGGGAAGAAAAGGGGGGGGGGGGGGGATTTAGAGGTGCATAGGCCTTTGTGACATGAGATCGCATAAAGACGTACATGACTCATATGCCCTGCGAGTGATTAACCTATACATCTGCATGGGTTTGTTCTTTGCAATCGCATAGAACTAAAAATTAGCGGTTAATGATGTTTCTGTTTGAGTTATTGGTGATATTTGGTGAAAAGCTTGCAACTTTTCATGGTTTTTTGATACTATTTCATTGTTGTTGATTGAAATCTATAAATACATGATCATAGGCGGAGGTAGTGGGGGTTGGGATGGGCTATAGCCCAGCCTATATGGAAAATAAAGAAGAATTTGCTAGATTTTGGCCCAAATATTTGTGTTAACCTAACTTTAGTTTGAATTTTAACCCAAGCTCTATGCTCAATTAATCAAATGTTGTTGAAGAGGCTACAATTATTAAATATCATTTTCATGACATTTAAGAAACGTGAATATCTTATTTTAAAATTAGGCATTTTATTTAATGCGTGTTTGACTAAATTTACTTGTAGTAATTAAGTAAATTTTATAATAGAAAATTTGTATTGATCATATCTAAAAATTACTTATTTTAATAGTTAGACACTATACACTACATGTTTTGCTAAGCTTAAAAGTAATTAATTTTTTATTTCTACATATGCTTTCATATATTATCTATTCATACTTATAAGGAAAATTTAATCATTTTGATCATAAAATAGATGTTATGATCAAAATAAATTACTTGCTCTAGATTTTATCTTGTCAATAAAAAAAATATTTGTTAAACTTTATTTCTTTATAAATTAATCTATATATAAGTATATTTTTGAAACTGAGCAGAATATGTACATGAATTAAATCTAATTTCTTTAGACCCTCATAATTCTTAGTCGATTTTTCACTTTAGATGTGATTCCTCAATCACTATGAAATGAAGTGATATAGAAGATTGTTGTCCATACCAGATGGTATTTTGAAACAATAACATATAGTGATGTATTATTGATTGAGTGTTTTGATCAAAGCTTTCAGTTGTTTAAAAAAAATACTAGTTGTCAAATTTATTTAGAATAGTATTCATTAAATAATTTCTTTTTTTTTTCATTGGTGGATACATATCCTTTGCTTATTCTGATCATTTGATTAGTTTTCTTTTTTTTTTAACGTAAGCATTATACGCTTTTTGTTAATTAAGAAAATATAAAAAGAATTAGTAGGATATTTTACATTGAAACATTTAGAGTTTTTTTTATTTCATTGAGTGTTATACGCTCTTTGTCGTGAATGTCATAAATTTAGCCTCTTTTCGACATGAGTTCATCCAAAAAAAAAAAATATATATATATATATATATATATAATTTCAGCATATCCTAATATCATTTTCTGACTCCACCCCTGTACATGATAGAATGTCACATCAAAACACCAAGTGTTTAAGAGTTATTCTATTACAAATCTTGATTAATCTTTCAAATCATTTGTCAATATCCTTTTAAGCATCAAATTCAATTCGAGAGGGGCAAATATTGTTTGAGGACAATGAATTACGTGTTTAACCTTTTTCTTTTAATTCCGGTGTTCTTGCATTTTTGTTCTTTGTTTATTCTCCATCATCTTTGTGTGGAAACATTGTTCCAACACTTACTCGAGCAAAACAAATTAAAGTATGTTTACATAATTGCATGCATTTGTGTAAAAACGCAAGTAAGTGTAACAAAAAATGCAAGATATTAACGTGTGGAACGTTAAAAAAAAAAAAAAAAAAAAAAAAAAAAAAAAAAAAAAAAAAAAAAAAAAAAAAAAAAAAAAAAAAAAAAAAAAAAAAAAAAAAAAAAAAAAAAAAAAAAAAAAAAAATGCATATAAGAATTTGCAAAATGTTTGAAAATATGTCTGAAAATTACGTACTTGGCCAACAAGGGTCCTCATGAGAGTTTTACGTAGCCTGTTATCACTCTGCTCCGTCACCCTCATTTGCTGCCTCATGATCTCCGCCGCCGTCATCGGTCTCTTCATCCTCGTCTGCAGTGGCACCGTTAACGACATTCTGGGGCTCGACTCATTTCCACCCCTACTCGGAGACGACGGGTTCGAACCACACGAGCTAGCACGACGAGACGGAGACCTTCTTAACATCTTCAATCCTAATGCCGTCTTCACCCTGCTAGTCACCGCCATTCCCACCCCCGGTGGCTTCTTCAAGTTCGGAGAACCGGGTCCCGACCCAGTACCGCTTTCATCAGAAGGATTATAATACGAAATATTGCTCCTACCACCGAACCCCGGAGATGACCGACACGCAGTGAAGAATATTTCATATGCGGCCTCCCGGAAATCGTCCCGATCGAGGCCATCGATTTTGCCGAACGGCGATGAAAGGTCTGTAGCTTGCTCCAGCTGGGTCATGGCACAGTTGGGTCGTGAAAGCTGGTTGTATAGTTTGTTAGGGAATCAAACGCCGGCAAAAACGACAAGAAATGTCGGAAGTCCGGTTGGTTGAAACGGGATAGAGAAGGTGGTGAACATTAGCATTTCGATGAGAGAGAGACTGAACAGAGAGAAAAATTAGAGAGAGAGAAAGAGAGGAATTGGTGGCTTTTGATTATGTATAGGTTGTGCGAAAAAAGCGAGAATGCAAAGGTGGTACGGGGAGGTGTTCCAGCTAATTCTGATTGGAATTTCTAAAAATAATAATAATAATAATAATAATAATATATTTTAGGACACTTGAATATTGACTTTTTTTTTTCTTTTTTTTTTATGATCGTAAGTGTTTGGATCAATTTACGCGCATCTCAACTAATCTCACGGAGCCTTGAAGTTATTGACATTTGTGGTTGAGAAGAATATTTTTATTTGAACTAGACATTTTTGGCAAGTCGAGTTTCAAACGGTCGTGGAGTTCAAAGATTATTTTGATTTTGATTTCGAATCAAATTGTTCTTGACTATTCGATTTGGCTTCGAACCACGATTTACTGAGCAACATAAAACTAATTATTCTCAAACAAGTTAAACATAAATGTTTTAGTATATAATCTCAATATAAAGTTTAGACATAAATGTTACACAATAATATAATGTTCTCGTCATAAGTTTATAGCACTAAAACATTAAAAAAGTTGAACCGTTATTTTAATAATTCTTGAAATTATAATTGTTCATTGGGTCACGAACCATTGCAATAAACAATTTATTAAAATTGTCTCGTTTATTATCGTATTTTTTCGTATACTAATTGTATTGAATTGTGTATTAATGAATTTTTAGAGAATATGTGGTTAAAAATTTTTAAAAAAAATTGAATTAACGTTTAAAATATTTTATTGTGAAAATATTTGATTGAAAAGGGATTTAACAAAAGTAAGTTTTTAGATTGTGGAGATCAAACAAGGACTTTGTTATATAAAAGAACATACATATGATTGTTTATAAGATTTTTTTTAATTATTATTATTATTATATTTAGTTTTTTGCTATGTATTTGGTGGTTGCACTAAGCAATATATTGAATTGGATCATAAAATTTATTTTTCAAAGAAGTCTTGTGAGGTTTTAACCCTATTTTTTTTTTTTTTTTTTTTTTTACTAAACGGCTCATTTATGTTTCAAATGGTTTTTGATTATTGACATTTAATCGAACCCTTTTTAAGCAATTTGGTTTTATTCAAAATCAAAATGTTAACATGTTCAAGTGAAGATTATGATATTTTTTGTTCGAATTTGTGGTTTGACGGCTATTTTGTTTATCCCTACATGGGAGGAATTTGTCATTTGACGGTTAGTTTGCTCGTATGAATTGGGATCGTCAAACCAGTATAATTGGTCATGACGTGTTTGTAGAATTGTGGCCTGGCCTAGAATTTTTTTTTCATAATCTTCCAATGAAAAATTGCAGATGTTTCGAAGAAGAAGAGAAGAAAATCACGTTTTCAATTCTATAGTCGGTCTGCTACACTACTTCACTAGGTCGAGCAACCCGAGCCGTAGTTAACCCGATCCATTTTGACACCTGAAATATTATATCTTGCACATCTAGTTTTTATATTTTGTTTCTTTGTTATTTCCTTTTTATATTACTAAATTTGCATCTAAATCGCAACAAGTCTTAATCATTGTGACTTACAAGTGATAGTAAAGTTTCTAAAATTAAAAGTCATTGTCATAATTTTCATTTTATCATTTTCATTTCTAGGGTATTGATTAGGCGTGGAGGTCAAGATTCAAGCCTTACGAACCTAGGCGTCAAAAAGTTATTTATTTTTATTATTATTTTAAATATTTAATCATTCTAAAAAATCATTTAATAATTAAAATGATACATACCAAGCATTTAAAATTATAAGATACTATATTTACTTAAATTCTGTTTGAGCCCCATTTTTTTCTTAAGAACACATTTCGAAATGGTAGATTGATGAAGAATGTGTGGTTGAAAAATAGGAAATGTTTTGAATCTGAGTGTAATATTATTTTATCGAAGAATGTATGGTTTAAAAAAAGAAAAAGGAAAATGTATTTTGAAAATAATGTGGATCAAATAACAGTTTAATGAATTTCTACAACTAGTCAATTATATAATTTTCAAGTTTTCAAAATACAAAGTTAGACTATTTTTCATAATTTCAACTCTCAAATAGATGAGTCATACTTAACAGATTTATAGGAACTCCTCTCAAAATCATAATTATATTAGCAAGTTGTGATAGGCGACGAAGTTTAACTTCTCAAATTGGTAAACAACTTCTATCAGTTTGAGGAGTGATAGGTGACGAAGTGTGTGAAATAGTGGCGAAATTTAAAACTAAGCGCGGATTCGATCAGGTTTTTTTCCTCTACAAAGTGGTTTTTTTGTTCAAATAAGTAGACCCAATTATGAATTAATTGTTGTAGGCAAACATAAATAATGACAAGTTGGAATTATTTATTGAATTAATCTACTTGTACCAAATATCTTACTTAATTTTTGATCGAATTGACAAGTGGCGCCCCCTATTTGAGAGGCGCATGTCCACTCCAATAAGGACGCGACACTTGTCAATTCGGTCATCCATTTGATAAATGATTTGGTACATATAACATCTCCCTTATTTATTTATTTACTCTCACTCTCACTCACTCTCTCTCTCTCCCCCCATCCCTTCGAGAAAGTTGGTCTATTTGTCGAATTTACCCTCAAAATATGACAATGGCATATCTAACCGTTTTGGGTTAGGGGGAAGGAATGGGTTGATGGATCAATTGTTGATTCACTCTTCAAAGTCGTGACCAAAATTGAAAATGGGAATTCAGGTTTTCGGCACGTGTTAGGATCTTCTCTTAAAACTAGTCTTTTGCTCGTGTAATACACTGGTTGTGTTATTTTTGAGATAATGTTAGCGTGTCATATATTGCATTGCATTTCTCATTTTAACACTCTTAATGGGTCCACAAAAAATTGCAAGCATCTCAAACTTTCAAAGATGGTCTTGATCAATGTTTTCATAAAAATATGATTCGAAAATGAAAAAATTGATATCATGACCATGAGAGAATTCTCAATTCTGTGGGAAATAAACTATATCTTGATAATGAGTTAAATAAACGTGCATTATGCAAAGAGTTTCATGGCGACAAAGGCCCCGTACAATCAAAGACTATTACTATGTGCTTCTCAGGTGAAGGCTCCAGAAATTCAGCAGAAAATTGACATGAACTGGTAACAACATGGATTGGAACTGAAGACAATTGATCTTCATTGTTGCAAGGTTTGTCACATACAAAAATTTAGTGAAACCGCCTTTCAATTTTCATATGTATTATCGATGAAAGTGTACTTGTTCTTACTAATTCCATTCCCAAAAAATGAGAAGTGATGCCACGGAAGCCAAAACAAAAAAAAAAAAAAAAAAAAAAAAAAAAAAAAAAAAAAAAAAAAAAAAAACCCAAAAACAAAAAAGAAAATCCCATTTCGGAGGACAGTGTTATACAGTAATTGCATGTATACATTGCACCATTAAGCCATATATTACTCATGAATAAGCCTAGTTTGTGATATTGTTTGAAATTGCAACATTACCACTCCAAATGGTCACAGCCAAATTCAAATGAAATACCATGCTAGAAGGATATACTGGCAACAAATTTGTGTTCCTCGTACATAGCATGTGAGTGCTCATCAAAAAACACCTAGACACAAATTTCTAGGGCCAATAACCTTTGAACTCTCCCTTCCTACTACATACTCAAGGTTCGACACAAAATGCATAACCATATCGCTCAGATACTACAAAAGTTAGCAAGTCCTCTATCAATTTTAAGCTTCAAAGTATCACTGTAAATTTAAATTTTCTTCATCGATGAACTATTCATGTTTAGTTGATAGCGTAATAATCACATGCAAAGAATGTGCCTTCGTGGTCAATACCTTTATAGCTAAATTGAACACCTTTTAATAAATTCAACTACCATTAAACATTACAACAGTAGAAATCAAAAGCCAGACCATTTGCATAACCCAACCTTTCATAACTCATTATTATGAGAGGTAATGTTTGCCAAGGTCAATGGTAGGATCAATATACTTCTATCATAAATTTGAATCATATATTTATCATTAAATCCTAATCATGGCACTGAATCGATCAAACAAAACTTGGAAAGACAACAATAACGCATTCCTCTTCCCTTGCAATCTTTCCGCCATGGGAGAAAAATAATGACGATGACAATAATTTATGTAGGATCATTCATTAACAGTGACAGATGACTCATTCACAAGTGAGTTATAACAATAATGTTCCAGGCTCTAGCTAATTATTGTCCTATATACGAAGAGAATGCCACGAATATGATGAAGCGTAGCATTGATGCGATGGTTTACTGATTTCTCTACTAAGAAAAAAGAAAAAGGAAAAAAATTGTAAACTATCTCAAACTCTAAGCATATATACAGTATACATCAAAGTGTAGGCATAATCATCAATTTTACTAGTCTTCTCTGGGTGTACAATTGTATAACGTAATACTCCCTTTTAGATTCATCTTTCAAAATCTACAATTATTACGAAAGTCATTTACAATAACATGATAAATTACATCATCTGCACTACTAGTTAACCAAGAATAAAAATACAGTGTGCCTAAACCACTTAAATATTGAAGTAATCAATATTCGACTTAGAAATTTGACAAATGATTTACATCATTTTTCTATACCACAATAATTTTATAACCTAGACCACAATAGAAATCCTACATTTTATCTTAAATCATCTTTATCAAATAAAGTAATAAGCAAGTTGCTGTAAATGAATCAACATCCTCTTTGATTGCATAAATATAATTGCATTCAATACATAGATACATAAATCTACCTTGAAAAAATTAATGGAATTCACAGCCAGATAAAAAAAAAAAAAAAAAAAAAAAAAAAAAAAAAAAATAAAATAAAAACAAAAAAAAAAAAAAAAAAAAAAAAAAAAAAAAAGTTAACAGTTACTTCAAGAGCATTTGCTATTTTCACAAACTACTTCTTCAACTTCGAATTGGCATTTCTATCTGAAATAAATAAACGAAATTCAGCATACAAAAGAAATAAATAAACTATAATTAAAAAATGGGGATAACTCAATTATTTCACAGAAAGCTTGTATTAAGCTTTCTTGATCTCAAAGACATTGGCATTTTGAGAAATGCTTCAAAATCTAAATTAAGAAATTATAAAATTGAAATCATCTAATCTGATGTGAAATATCTACAGGCCTGTGCAATAGAATAAATGAAATAAAATACATATCATTTCGTCGTCATCATATAGCCTGAGAACCATACAGAATTTACAACTTATATGGCATCCGCATCGTCATATGAGAATGTTTTAGTAATAGAAAACCACCAACAGTATTTACTGAGAAAATTGTTTGCTCAACCTATCACAAAAAGGTTCTTCTTAGTAAAAGCTCATTTACACCTTCATCAATAAATACAAATAGTAATATAATTTTAACATCTCTCACGACAAGAGAAACAAATATACAAAATTGCCCAATTTCTTTTAGTGAGCAATGATCAAGCTTATCACAAACTTTAGTTTACAAATGATCATAAGAAATCATCCAAGAATATGCAGAAAAAAAAAAGAAAGAGGAGAAAAAACATTCAAAAAGGAAAAAAGCATAAAGTGGTCAAAACTCTGGTAAAAGCTAATAGAGAAAGGAAAAAATAAAATAAAATGAAAAAAAAAAAGGATAAAGTGGTCAAAACTCTGGTAAAAGCTAATAGAGAAAGGAAAAAATAAAATAAAATGAAAAAACACCATAAAAGAGAAAAAAAACACCATAAAAGAGAAGTGTATCATATGAAAGTTATCTGTATAAATCACACTAAAAGTTCAATTAACCCTCTTCAATTAAATGTCGACTCCAAACCAATTAACAAAAGAAGCGGAAACGTAACATAGAAATCATCAAATGTCCTAAAAACATTTAATTGAACCTCCTAACAGAGCGATTAGCTTGAGCTAATTTAGATCTTTAATCTTTTCAACCTATATAAAAATCTTTTTGCTAAAGAATCCCATTATAGTAGGAACCACCAACCCATCAAGAGTTGAAGTTCATCCCAAAAATTAAATACAAATGTAATGAATTAAAACAAAATAGTTGGACAATTTTATGAAGTTCCTGATGGGAGATTGGGATGGGAAAGTGTGGGGATAGTTAAGTAAAAAGAACAGAGTGATTTGTGGGGGTCAATTAGATTAGAATATTTCATTTTCTTCTCAATAAATTTGATCTTCTCAATACTATTGATATTCTCATAGCAACTAAGATATGTATGCACTCTACGGCATTCCTAATCAGTTTAGACTTCAAATTAAGGTTAACTTTGAAAGTATTTAAATACTCCACTATAAACTTAGCAATACTGTGCCTATTTTTTCCGTTCCTCGTAATATATACTCTGAATTCTTAGACTTTATTTGCATGCAACTTTTCTTCTTATCCAATAAAGCCCAAATCCTCCATTTATAACCTAATTTGCTGATTATCTGTGTTCTGACTCATCATTCACAGTTGAAAGGAGATTCAATAGTTGAAGGGAATATTAGATCAGATTTGCAGTTGAAGGAAGATTCAACTACAATTAGAAGACTAACATAAGAATCTAGTATTCTAACCATAAAAAATTAAAAATTAATTAATGGGATAAAAAATCATGAATACTTTGTCGATCCAATACAAGAATTTGGTAATCTAACCAAAAGAACAGAAAAAATAAAAAATTCAAGATTCTTACAACAAGATATAAAAAAAAGTGGGTTTTCATTTTTTACTTGTTGACTTCATTGGATAAGTCTAAAGCATAATGAAGAAAGGATGAGAGTATTCGAGTTTCCCAACTGTCCCAGATTGAGAAGACACCTTCAATTTTGGAAAACATAATCTAAGAAAAATTTGAAATTTTTTTTTCTAGCTTTTCTATGCCTTATAAGTTATTTTGAAGAAAAAGTCTTCACGTACAGAAGACTTTCACAGGTACCTTACCGGATTTCAAATTTGTTGACATGGCAAGTGAAAAAAAAGGGGAAAAAGTGAAACAAAAAGGGGAAAAACTACACTTTAGTCTCACATTTCCCTCCACCAAATCGGTGCCCTATCAGTCACCCGTTCTGTAGCCTGTCGACATGGCCCAAAATCATTGCCGTCCGTTCTCCATCTCCGACGTTTGCCGTCCATTCTCCATCTTCGACGCAGATTTGAAAATTTGAAAACGACAGTAAATTTATCCATAAAAATCCCCCACCGTGCTGGCATGGACTGAAGCTCGGTCGTTCTCCTCCGTTCTCCATCTCCGAACAATGTTTTCCCGTAGCATGGATGACGTCGACTGAAGTTGTTTCTTTGTTTTTCTCCATCATTGACTGCGTCGACTGAAGCTTCTCCTTTGCCCGGTCCGTTCTCCATCTTCGACCAATCAATCGACGACAGCTTTGAGATATGGAGTTGGATGGCAGAACGGGAAAAGGTATATTCATTATTTTACTAAAGCTTTGTCAATTTCTTTTGCCTCCATTTCAATAGAACCTGATAATACTTCCAGTCTCCTTGTCCGTTCTCCAACAATAATAGTTTTTATGCGAAAATTTTATGGTTCCTAACTTCTGGCTTCGACTACACTCAGTCCTTAATTTTTTCCTTTAGAGTATTTGCTCAAATTATAGTATGAGAAAGAACTAAATCAAAGATAGGCAAGCAATTTTGTTGGGCAGTTGAAATTTGAAATTTTGTGTTTGTGAAGATAGATAGCATAAAATGGCAGGGAAGATGCTGTAACTAAATAGTAAAAATTTTGTGTTTGTGAAGATAACATCTATTATGGGAAGTGCATTTTGTAAAGATACATTCTTTGTCGTGTTTGTAGTTAAAGAACAAATTATGTACTGTTCGACAATTCAAAGTTCACAATATAAACTAATTCATTTAGTTTTGGCGATTATGCGTTAATGTCTCTGTGATGCATATGTTATTGCAGGACTAGAATCTATGGACGAGAAGAACGATGAGTTATTGGTTGAAATTGAGAATGACAATGTCACGAACAATGCATACATAGGTGAAAATGATAAGTTCGGAGGAGGTGGTGTGAGTGTGCCCGAGGTGGGTATGATGTTCGATGCTGAGAAAGAAGTGTTTGAGTTCTATAAGAAATATGCTTGTGAAGTGGGTTTTCCAGTTAGGAAATGAAATTCAAAAAAGGGGCATGATGGTGTTGTGAGATATGCAACGTTTACTTGTAGTCATGAGGGCAGAAGAAGTTATGGTATAAGCAATTCTTTGAAGCAACAACCAACAAGTCAAACTGATTGTAAAGCAAGAATTTCAGCGTCTTTATTGAGTAATGGAAAATGGAGAGCTACTTGGAGTACAATCATAAAACGAGCCCTTCGAAGTCTAGGTTGTATCAATGCAACCGAGAGCTGATTGCAAATGTCAAAAGAAAGCTCGAAGTAAATGACATGGCGGGAATTCCTTTGCACAAAACCTACAACTCTGCAGTGGTGGAAGCATGTGGTTATGATTCTATGACTTTCATTGAGAAAGATTGTCGAAATTATATTGAACAAGTGTGACGGTTAAGACTCGAAGATGGAGATGCTGCCGCAATACAAGCTTATTTGCGACTATGCAAGCACGGTGCTCGGGATTTTACTTCTGTATGAATTTAGACGTGGAGTCTAGAATGTGTTTTGGGTAGACAACAGGTGTAGGCAAGCTTACAAAGAGTTCGGTGATGTTGTCACCTTTGATACGACAGACCTGACAAATAAATATGACATGTCGTTTGCTCCATTTGTTGGCGTCAATCATCATGGGTAATCAATACTACTTGGTTGTGGCTTGATAGCTAATGAGAACACTGGTACATTTGTCTGGTTATTCCGAACATGGTTGCAGTGCATGCACGGTCAAGCACCAAAAGGAATAATTATTGATCAGGACAGGGCTATGCAGAATGCTATTCAGATTGTATTTCCACATACGATGCATAGGTGGTGTCTCTGGCATATCTTGAAGAAGTTGCCTGAGAAGTTTGGCTATCATGTTGATAAGGCGTCGATCTTTTCCACTATACATGGATTAGTGTATGATTCACAGACCGTTGAAGAGTTTGAAGAAGGGTGGAGAGGGATGATTGATAGGTACAACTTGTATGATAGTGATTGGTTGTCTGGATTGTTTGAAAGTAGATTTTGTTGGGTTCCATGTTTTTTGAAAACCACATTTTGGGCCGGAATGTCAACAACGCAACGAAGTGAGAGCATGAATACATTCTTCGATGGATACGTGCATTCAAAGACCTCATTGAAACAATTTATCGAACAATACGAAAGAGCATTGCGGAGCAAGGTTGAGAAGGAGTTTCAGGCTAACTTCAAGTCTTATGCGCAAATGGTACCGTGTGTCACGAATCATGATATGGAAACTCAATTTCAAAAGGTGTACACCATATCAAAGTTTAGAGAGGTTCAGGACGAGTTCATCAGGAAGGTTTACTATGACATCATATCTGTCTCGGAGGGATGTTCAGGGACGATTTACAAGGTTCTGGAGGATATCCTACTATATGGAGTGCATCGGACGAAGAGGACCTTTTCCGTCTCATTTACGAGGGAGACATGTGACATTGTTTGTAGTTGTCACTTATTTGAGTTCCGAGGGATAGTTTGTAGGCATGCATTCACTGTTTTGATCCGTAATGATGTCAAGTTCTTGCCGGACAAGTTTATTCTACGAAGATGGAGGAGGGATGTTAGTAGGGCACACACGAGGGTGGCAGTGTACTACGATGGGTTGGACGGTTCTCCGATACAGTTGAGGTACGACGATATGTGTCGGGATTTTCGGAGGTGGCTGACCTTGCTGCGAATGATGAAGAGCGAAGTTCTGCAGTAATGGATTGGATAAAACTTCAAGTGAAGGAGTTGAAGTCGAGTTGTGGTAGTCATTCTAGTCATGTCATCTCTTGCAGGACAGATCTCAGAATCGTTCCGACGTCAATATACTAGATCCTATATCATCAAAAGGAAAGGGTGCGCCAAGGAAACTTCGAGGAAAAGGACCGTTGGAGTTAACGTCAAAGAAAGCAAAGGTATTATATTTTATTTCGTTACTATTTTCAACTGAGTTTCAGTCGGAGTTCTAATATTAATTTTCATGTATATAGGCAACTTCGACGTCAACAAAAGGCACGAGGCCGACAGGTCGACATAGTACTGCGGAAGAAGTTGTATCAGATGTTGACGACTCTAACAGTTTTCATCCTTGACACCGTTTGCATGTTCGCAATCCTTTTTGGTATGAACTTTTCTAGGCCACTGGGTTCATATTTTCATTTCATTTGCTTGGAGCCTTATTTGGGTTGTTATGTAATGTAGGGTGACAGTGGCCACCAACAAGAGTTACAATGAACAGCTTGTGGATTTCACATTTTAGCATTCTAGCACTTGAACGTTGAAGATTTTGACTTTATTTTGGGCTTTTGATTTCATTATGGGCTATTTGAATCTTTTGTAAAGGCTGATGACTTTAGGATCTGTGGTTTCACCAATTTGTGTGACCATCCTTAATATCTTCATCTATATTAAAGACTAGCTTTGATTTTGTTCTGGCTGATTTTTGTCTCTCTTTTTTTCTGCTTGTGTCCAGTTGGCACAAAGTAAATGAATTCTTTGCTTGCCAAGATATAGAAATTTACCATTTATTTACTGGAAGTACTATTGTTTTATGAAATGCTAACATGTGTATTACTTGCACTTTACTTTGTTGGTGATAGAGAAGATAGCAGCCTCTTTACAAATATTATTAAGGATCTCACTAGAATTAAGCACGCTGGAAGATGAATTCATTACAACATGTAATTAAGCAAGCTCAAATTCTTGTGACAAAAATAGCAAATTGTTGTCCATTTTCTCATGCAGGATGTAAGAAATTGCACCTGACACTGTATACTTCAAGTGATAATAGATGAACATGAAGTCATTACAACATGTAATTAAACAAGCTCAAATTCTTGTGACAAAAAGGCAGTTCAAATTCTCATTATATCACAATGATGTAAACAGCTGCCAAGTACCATCGTTCGATAGCTAATACAAAATACAACACGAACACAATACAAATACAAATACAAAACGATACCATTGTTCTATAGCTAATACAAATACAACTTGTTCGACAACTTACTATTAAGCATGTCGTGCCAGGCCCTTTCCTTTTCCACACTCCTCCACGTGTCTTGTTTCGTTACGAAACGTCAAGGTCATTGAAATCTCGACGCCTCGTTTCATGGCTATTACAACAAGAGAGTCAAACATGCTTGGCAAGTCTTCGATTTCCTTGTTGGCCATAACATTCATCGCTTCATTAACGGTACTTGATTCACGACTTGATCCTTCATTTTGAACCCAGTCAAAGTAGCCACAGTTGTCACTACAAGTTTTGAATAATCGCCCCTGGTTATCGGTGTCCTTTACAACCTCAAAACATTTTTGAATTCCACATGGACACCACGGGCATCGAATTTTTATCGGGCAATCCCTGAAGTAATGCGCCGTGCTTCTACAACTGTGACAAACACCAAAATTTGGCGCTCTCATCTTGAGATTGAGAACAAACTCATTATAGACACAAAATGAAAAAATTATGCACGAAACTGCACCTCAATTCTGAGATTGACAAGAAACAAGTTAAAAACAGAACTGCACATCAAAATCAATACCTTGCGGACTCATTACATTACGGACACAACAAACTCAAACAATATTCCACCATTACATTACATTACAAACCAATCAAAAGGATGGCAACTCTTCCACCATTACACATCAACAGACACGAACTCAAACATTATTCCACCATTACACGGCCACTGATGCCAACTTCTGTAAACTAAAACTGAATTAATTACAAATAATCATAAATCACAGAAAACACACCTTGATCTGCCCAATTGCAGCAACAAAATGTAGTGCAGAAAGTTTCCCGTGAACGATTTTCACTGTCAACAAGTGTAGGTTCTCATTGGCCTTTACTTCAACTGTATCAAGCTCTCCAGTTTGGACTACAACAAATAGATCATTTTCATACAAAATGTAGTGTAGAAAGTTTCCAATGAACAGTTTTCACTGTCAACAAATTTGGGTACTCATTGGCCTTTGCTTCAAGCTCTCCACTTTGGACTTCAACAAATAGATCATTTTCATGGAATTTTCCACAGCTCATCCCTTGTCCCATTTCCTAGCTTTGTCATTAACATGCCACCCTATATGGCAGACTAGGTGGATGGGGTTAGTAAAAGTGGCGCCATAGTGGAAGAGAAAAGGTGGACAAGGGTAAAAGTAAAGTATTGAAGTGGTCTTGGAGTTTGGACTTGCCAGTTGGGATTAAAGCCTCAAAACTCGTGTCAACAATCAAACAAGAAGACATCAACACACAAAAAGAAATAGTAACTAAACTGAAACTGAAACTGCAACCAGAAATAGAGATCTAACCTCTTCCTAGTTAGATTGTTGGCTTTGTAATCTTCGGATGATGAAAATCAACCGTGCAATACAAAATTCTCTCTATTTTTGATGATCTAAGCAAATAATTGTGCTTGAAAAGTAACCATATAACAAATGGCTGAGATTTATAGAAAAATAAATAGTTCCGATTTCGACAAACATATAGCGGTCTTATATTTTGGAATACAAAAAATCAAACTGCTATTACTCAAACTAAAGAACAATTTCAAACCAAGGAAAAAGCAAAAACTTAAAGAATATTACATATTACAACCTTGGGAACAGTAGTTGGCTTCTTAGGAGAACTTTTCTTCCGTATTAAAGAAGTCTTGCTTGTATCATTCGCAACTTCCTTGGAATCCAAAAAATAAAAATCAGAAAAAGACTAATTTGATTTCCATTTATTCAGCATAATCTATGTTTTAGACCTGCACAATAAGCACATATGTTCGTTTATCAGAAGTTCCGCATTCTAATTCCCCATTTTCATCATCAACTACAAATATTTTGTTTCCATTCATCTCCTTCAGTTTATAGCCTGGACAAGGTTTCCTGAAAGTAGCAAACACAATAGTTATTTACAATTTAACGATCATACCAAATATTTAACGACTGTATCCAAACATAAATCCAAACACAAGCTGATATGGAGAATGTTATCAAGTACCGGGCCATTTCATGTATAATTTTGACTCAAGAATACTGGATTATTTTAATTTTGACCTTCAAAGGGAAGATATAAAAAGCCAAGAACCTAAAGATATTTGATGTAGTAACTCTATTTTCTATTCTTCTCATTGCCGGTTCCTTTGCAAATCAGGCTATTGAACCTCATTCTAAAGATGTTCTTTTTCTCTAGACTTTCTCAAATGTTTCTAAAACAAGGGAGGCATAATACTTCAAGAAAAAAACTAGAACCAAACAGAGAATATCCGATCACATTGGCAAATCCCTACAACACTTAAATCACAACTACTAATCACCATGTGCACATCTGCACTCCAGTTGGGTTAAAAATCACTTAAAAGAATAAGGAAACTACTTTCCTATTTAATTTATTAAATTTCAATTGACACTACTTAAATCTATTATAGAATGACACAAATCTAGCAAACTTATCTATGAAAGAAAATAGAATAGCATAACATTATGAGCAAAATTTGAAATAATAAAAATAATATTGTAATGTATTTAAGCTCCAAAAGCTCTAATAAGCAACTTAATCCAATACATTAGCTTTAAACGAGCATACTAACAAAAAATGAATAAATTTAAAGGTTTTTTTTAATCGATTTGCTCTTTTACTACCTTTGATTAAGGCTCTTAGCTTTTGCATCAAAGATTTGAACTCTGAACAACACTTTACTGACAACATCGGATGGCTACTCAAAAAATTAAAAATATATAAATAAAGTTACTATTTTGAGCAAAGATAATTTATCGATGCCACAAATCAAATCTGAGCAAGATTTCTGTCCATTCTATAAGTGTTATGCCCTAAGTCCAATCAACTTTAGACATAAATACTTTTGATATATAATTAATGCAATTTAATGGCAGATCTATTATTTAATTAATAAATAACTAAATTAAATAATAGAGTTCGTAGATTCAAATCTTCGTAATTTGTTAATCACAAGGAGTTGTGATTATGAGATACAAATTACATATGATTGAATCTTAAATCGTCCATGGTCGTAAGTAACAACGAGATACGGATATCGTTATTACGGATGGACCATCACGTGTGGCATTTCTTACTTGTGAAGTAAGTAGCTGATCTCACAAGTTAAAGTGTGCTGACACTTAAATGAACACGTGGATGTTATAGATGTTTTGTTATAGAACAAAACATGGGAGACTCGCCGAGAGATTTCACATGGATAACTATCTGAGTGTCAGTGGTTAATCTCTAACGTTTGGTAGTAGAATTGGTCCTTTGACTTGAGGTTGTCATGGTACCTTATATAAGGACAGTCATACTTTGGCGGTGTTGGATGTTGCTCTGCAAAGGGCCACTAATACGACATCGTTTGGATACATCAAGAATCGTATGAAGGTTGTGATTGACCAATAAAGGATTCGTCACTCTTAGATAGTAGGAGATGATGATCTGCGTTTCATTCAATTAAGTCGATGATGAAAGCCTTGGCCAAGGTATACTCATATATCGAAAAGAAGTTTTCGACTTATATTGACTTAATAGTGGAGTGAAAGATATGATCGATAATCAAAATTGACACACTTCTATATCTCGTAATTGATCAGCTCATATTGACGAATGGATTATAGTTTTTCGGTAAACGAACAAGTTTGGTTTTGTCATACCACGCGACGTTTCCCGTCATATGTATTGCCCTGACACATTGCTAGATATCAATCTAACACAACGAGTGTAAATTGGTGATGAATTAAAAGGGTGTTTTAATTTATCAATTTTGATTAGTTCAAAATAATATTTCATGTCGTTAGGCATAATAATCAGGAACCTGATGGGTTGCACACAAAAGGAGAATTGTAAGATTGTAATTTATCAATTAATTAATTTAACAAGCGTTGGATAAATTAATTAATTGGGTTGTATATTTATAGGCCTGAATTAATTAATTGGATTAATTAGTTCACGGACCGAATTTAATTAAATGGGTTAATTAAATGTTGGATCGGGTCAAGCCAAGTCCATTCGGGCTTATATAAATATGATTAGGGTTTTCAAAATTGTTGAGATTTTTCACTATTCTTGCTAGCACAAGAAGAAAATCCTAATGATGCAATATTGTTCTCTGTGTGAATCACCGTTGGAGGCTGGACAATTGGACAGCTGTGGAAGATAGATCCAAGTTGCTAGAACAAAGATATGGAGAAAGAGTTTGCAGATCTTATAAAGGTACATCTTTATCACAATTTCTATCTAAATACAAAGGCGATTCTTGGTGAGAATCGAAAATTATTTTAATTTTTCGCTGCGCATGTTAAGTAGATTCCCAACAGTGGTATCAGAGTCTACTTTGTGTTTGTTAGGAATTGATCTACATATGGGAACAATCAAAAGTTGATTGTTATTGTTTTTCATGTTTCTAGCAATTAAGAAAATTAATTTTCATATTCAAAATTGGTTTTGAGAAAGAAAATAGTATTTTTGGTTTAATAAATTAAAATTAATGGATGGGCGACTGGTCGGCGACAATAATTGTCGCCGACGTCCGCTGTCCAGGTAAGGCAGCGTCGAGCGCTGACTGCAATAACGAGAGACGCTCGTTCCGGCAACAGCACCAAGGTGCTACTGTAGCATGCGGTGTGATGCGCCACATGGCGCACCGTGTTTTATTGTCGGGGCTGTTTTGGCGAGCCAAGAGAAAGAAAGAAAACAAAAAAAAATTAGGTTTCAATAGCGTTTTGGGTGAATTGGAGGCGGGGGCCTCTAATGTAATTTGTGAAATTGCAGGCCTACATTTGCAATATCCATTTTGGGGTCAGTTGTAAATTATTTAAGTAAGGGTAGTTCTCGCAATATTTGATATTGAGGACCCCTTTCCAGCAATTCCATTTTCGAGGTCTAATTGCAATTAATAAATGAAAGGGCTTCTCTGTAATTTCTTTATTTGGGAGGTCTTGATTATAAATTCAAGTTTGAGTCAAAATATAATTTCAAAATTTTTTTGAATTTATATTTTGGAATGCTTTTAAATTTGATTTTAATAGGTTTGACCTATAAATTTAATTTTGACCCAAATTAAAATTTTATTTAAAATTGACGACTTTTTAATATTTTCGTTAAAATATGATTTTAACTTAAATATTAAATTTTGACCCCAATTGAATTTTATTTTATTTAGAAGTGTTATCCAAGATTAAAGTATTAATTCAATTTAAATTAGAGTTTGACTCTAATCTAATACTTAATTAAAATTAGAATTGGATTCTAATTTGATATTTAATTAAATTTTGATTTTAATTAAATTATCATGTCCTAAAATTTGTTCCAATTAGAGTTGGACTCTAATTTGGTATCTAATTAAAATTTTGATTTTAATTAAATTAATTCGCCATAAATATTGGAATTAGAGTTAGACTCTAATTTTGTTATTTAATTAAAATTTGATTTTAATTAAATTCAGCCACCTTAAGTTTTGAAATTAGAGTTGGACTCTAATTTAATATTTAATTAAAATTTGATTCTAATTAAATTATCCCACCGTATAATTGTTGAATTGGAGTTGGACTCTAATTCAATATTTAATTAAAACTTAATTTTGATTAAATATGCCCGCTAATTCAATTAATTGATTAATATGATTAATTAATTATTTAATTGTTCCAATCCATTTGTCTAAAAGAGTTTAGACGACCTTAATTACTAGAAACTTGAAACATGTTTGCATATAATATTAGATATTATATAAGAATTCATTTATGTGATAAATACATTATTAGTGGATGATTATGGACTCGACCATATGGATGTGTTGAATGGTTGATTTTTTTTTTAATATTGTCGTTTTATGAGTCTGTGAGCTCTTAATTAATTTTGGGTCTGCGAGTCCGTTATTGTTGTTATTATTATGAGTTTGCGAGCTCTAATTATTTTGGACATGTGAGTCCGTTACTGTTATTGTTATTATGGATCTGTGAGTCCAATTTCATTTAGGTCTGCATGCCAACTAGTATAGGATACAGTTTGCAGCTAAACTAGTTGAAGAAACATGAAGAGGAGGAGACCATGGAGATGGTGCATTGATACTGTTCAATGATATACCCCCTAGGAACTGACCAACTAGTCTTCTTTATGCTCGGGAAGACTAGATAGTAATAGTCCATAATCATCTACACTATTATATTCTGTTATATATATTTATTTGCCTGGTAGATGTATAATAAAATATATATTATTGTTATGATGAGATCTTTGAATGCAAAATCCCACCATAAAATATTAAGTCACATTTATAATCGCCTTCCATCATTATAGTGAAAAACTAGAGTCCCAATTCGTCTCAGCTTGTTGATTACACTCAAGGCTGGTCTATTAGGGATATGTTTGACACTATGAAATATTTGATATTTTTGAATGACGGGTTTGACTTAACTAAAATTTATCTTTTGTTTACTACACTCAAGGAGATAAATTTTAGAGGCATATTAAGCGAACACATAAGATGTGTGAAAACAAATAATTGTCAGTTTAATGATTTGGGAGTTGTATGGAGATATAATTGATAATAGTATCTACCCAAATGTTATATTAATGCTTGTTGAGTACACTCAAGGTTTTAATATAATAGATGGGATCTTAGCCCACTAAGAGTCAAGTATAGACTCCATAAATTTATGTAAGAGGGTCATAAATTTTAATTAAACAGTGGGAGCATAATTAATTTAATAAAAATTCATGTTAAATTAATTGATACATTTTATATATTATTCTTTTCCTTTTCGCCATTTACATTTATATTGAATCCGGAGTAACCATATGTTTTGAATGGCAAACTGGATGCCAACAACTAAACTGAATCTTCTTGATTTGCACTGCAATTTGAGAATTGTTCTCAAGCATAAGAAAGTTGGTTGTCCTTAAGTAGCCATTTTTCAGAAACACCTGGTAATGACTCAATTAAGGAAGAGGTAGCTGCTATAATAAATGCAGTGATGACAATAGTACTGCAACGTATGTGATACCTGCAACTATGTCACCTGAGTTACAAAAGCAACTTGAGAGTATATATGTTAACATATAATTCTTCATTACAAAGAGTTGTATGATAATAATCATGTGTGAAAGGATATGAGACTTCCAAATAATTATACCGATGCAAAGTGACGAAAGAATCTTCAATCAGTCCTCATGTACTGAAGATGATTGACATGAGAATTGTCTCAATTGAGTTCAATCATTAACTATGCACTAAGTATTGACTTTGCTTTGCAATCTCCATCATAGAGTTATTTATACTAATTATGAATTATAATATGAATAAGCTCGAATGCATACTCATTAAGTTGCTTAACATGCTTAGGACTGTTAAGCCTTTTATCAAAGTTGATAGTGGGCAAACCATTTATTCCTCTAAGAGTGTTAAGAGAAAATCTAAAGGGGCTTTGAGAAAGCATTCAATATGGTTAAAACAGTCTGAGCAAAGGACAATACCAAATTTAATGACCCTTGTCTTTGTTATAGAATGAAAGGTCATTGGAAGAAATATTGCAAGGCTTATGTCTATTTCATTAGCTTCTCATGTATTAGATACCAGATGTGGATCTCATATTTATACAAATAAGGAGAAACTAAATGGAGGTAGACCACTGTAAGAGGGAGAAGTTAACCTACACGTTGAAGATAAGCAAATGTTGCTGCATTGCCTGTAGGGGCATACTTCTTACCGTTGCCTTTTGGCTTAGTAATGGAATTGGAGAAATGTTACTTTGTACCCACCATAGCTGGAACATTAAAATGAATTTCATGTTCAGACATGAGCTATTTTAATGTTAAGGAAAATTGTTGTTCCTGCTTATCTTGATTAAGATCTTAAAAGTTATGGTGAGTTACAAAATAACATTTATATTCTAAATACTAAGGATTCTATAATGAGTATAGAAATTATAAGGCATAAATGCGATAATCTAATTATTACCTAAATCTGGCATGGCGGACTTTGTCATATAGATGAAATGCAATTCCAAAGTTACATAGAGATGCATACTTGGGATCAATTGATTTTGACAAGTACGAATTATGCATGTTTGGCATAATGACCAAATCTTCTTTTACCTGAAAAAAAGAAAGGTCTGCATAATTACTGTTCTAATGCATACTGATGCATAGGACTCATGTCAATTGATATTAGGTAATGTTTCTCTTATTTCATTAATTATCATGTGTACTTGATGAAATTCAAATATGAAACTCTTGAAAGGTTCAAGAGATTCAAACTGGAAATAGAGAAACAAATAGGTAGAAATATTCTTGCATCAAGATCCGATCGAGTGAGAATATCTTAAAGATAAAATTTAGAATATCAAAGAGAAAATGAGATTTTCTTGCAGTGGACTCCTCCATTACGCTGCAGCATAGTGGTATAGCTAAAAGGAGGAATCGTTAACTATTAGATATAATGCGATTAATAACAAGTCATGCAAATCTCCCAAAATTATTTTGGGGTCATGCATTGATTGCAGTGTGCAATACACTAAATCATGTCCCATTTAAATTGGTTAGCAGAACTCCATACGAGTTATGGAAATGCAATAGTCTCAATTTATCTTATATGAAAGCTTGGGGCCATGACGCTAATTTGAAGCGCCTTGAATCAGATAAGGTTGACACTAAATCTGATAAATATGTATTTGTAGGGATATTCAAAACAGACATTTTAATATAAATTCTATTATCATGAAGAAAGTCTTCCTCTCACGACATATCGTCTTCTTAGAGAAAAAGTTTACTCTAAGGGAGGACAGTGGGAGCAAAATAGAATTTGAAAGAGTTCAAGAGTCCACAGATATAGTTAACCAAGTAGATAAATCCAAATTTGATCCCATATCTGATATGGGACATACTCTTGATTAGGAAGTAAAGACTTCTAAGGACATGTCGGCTTTATGTGAATCTAGTAGGATCATTCGACCTTCAAGAAGGTGCGAATCCATGATTACTAATAAGGTATTACCAATCCATGATAATGAACCTGCTAGTTGTACCAAAATAAAGTCAAGTGTTGACGTAAAAGAGACAGTAAGAGGCCATGAAACTCGAGATAAACTCGATATATGTGAACAAGGTTTGGACCTTGGTCAAACCTCCTGATGGAATAAAACCCATAAGTTTTGTAAATAGTTTACAAGGAAATGTCGATATGGATGAAAATATTCATACATACAAAGCAAGGCTAGTAGCAAAGATTAAGTGTTGACCTTGGTGAAACCTTTCTCCTGTAGCCTTGCTGAAGTCCATTCGGGTTTTCCTTGCAACAGTTGCATACCGTGACTATAGGTTAAGACAAATCTCTTGGAACTGAAATTTTCGATTTGATGGAAAAATCAAAATGTTTGATTTTATCATACATGAAGACGAATTGTGTGTTTACACGAAGATAGTGGGAGCATTGTCACATTCCTAATATTATAAGAAATAACATCCCTATATTTCAATCGTTGAAATAATGGTTGTTAAAGGGTTTATTCATTAAAAATATGGGACAAGCAACTTGATCTATAGAGATAGATATAGAAGATTGCTTAACTTATCCCAATCTATATAGATAAAATCTTGAGAGGATTTTATATGGGGAAATTGGTTTACTCTTAAGCGGTAGGTTGGAAAAGTTCCAAACGTGAAACAATTGTTGGTTCAATAGTAGAAAGCTAATACATGATTGCTTCAGAAGCAGCAAAGAGTTGCAATGTGGATCAAGATGTTCATTAATGAATTTGGAGTAGTTCGTAATATTGTTGATCACATGCCATTGTGTTGTGATAACAATAGAACCATCGCGAAAGCGAAGGACCTAATGTCTCATCAATGATCCGAACATGTATTAAGGCGGTATAATCTCATCAAAGAGATAATACATAGAAATGACCAAAGAGGAGAACGAATTCCTACATTTGACAATATTGTTGATCCACTGACAAAGAGTTGTCGTAGCATAAATATGATCGCCATGTAGACTCTTATGATATTGGATACATAAGTGATTGGATTTAGTGCAAGTAGGAGTTTGTAAGTGTTATGCCCTAGGTCTAATCGACCTTGGACATAAATACTTTTGATATATAATTAATTCAATTTAATGGTAGATCTATTATTTAATTAATAAATAATTAAATTAAATAATAGAGTCTGTAGATTCAAATCTTCGTAATTTGTTAATCACAAGGAGTTGTGATTGTGAGATACAAATTACATATGATTGAATCTTAAATTGTCTGTGGTCGTAAGTAATAACAAGATACGGATATCCATATATCGTTATTATGGATAGACCATCATGTGTGACATTTCTTACTTGTGAAGTAAGTAGCTGATCTCACAAGTTAAAGTGTGGTGATACTTAAATGAACACCTGGATGTTTTGTTATAGAACAAAACATTGAAGACCTGTCGAGAGATTCCACATGGATAACTATCTGAGTGTCAGCGGTTAATCTCTAACGTTCGGTAGTGGAATTGGTCATTTGACTTGAGGTCGTCATGGTACCTTATACGAGGACGGTTATACTTTGGCGGTGTTGAATGTTGCTCTGCAAAGGGCAGCTAATACGACATCGTTCGGGTACGTTAAGAATCGTATGAAGGTTGTGATTGACCCATAAAGGATTCGTCACTCTTAGATAGTAGGAGATTATAATCTGCGTTTCATTCAATTAAGTCGATGATGAAATCCTTAGCCAAGGTGTACTCATAAGTCGAAAAGAAGTTTTCGACTTATATTGATTTAATAGTTTTCGACTTATATTGACTTAATAGTGGAGCGAAAGATATGATCGATAATCGAGATTGACACACTTCTATATTTCGTAATTGATCGGATTATATTGACGAAGGGATTATAGTTTCACGTTAAACAAACGAATTTGGTTTTATCATACCACATGACGTTTCCCATCATATGTATTGTCCTGACACGTTGCTAGATGTCAATCTGGGACGACGAGTGTAAATTGGTGATGAATTAAAAGGGTGTTTTAATTTATCAATTTTGATTAGAACAAAATAATATGTCACGTCGTTAGGTATAGTGATCGGAAACCTGATGGATCGTACACAAAAGGAGAATTGGAATATTGTAATTTATCAATTAATTAATTTAACAAGCGTTGGATAAATTAATTAATTGGGTTGCATATTTATAGTCCCGAATTAATTAATTGGATTAATTAGTTCACAGACCGAATTTAATTAAATGGGTTAATTAAATGTTGGACCGGGTCAGGCCAAGCTCATTCGGGCTTATATAAATATAATTAGGGTTTTCAAAATTGTTGAGATTTTTCATTATTCTTGCTAGCACAAGAAGAAAACCTTAATGTTGCAATCTTGTTCTCTGTGTGGATCACCGTTGGAGGCTGGACAATTGAACAGCTGCGGGAGATAGATTCAAGTTGCTGGAACAAAGATATGACAAAGGAGTTTGCAGATCTTGTAAAGATACATCTTTATCACAATTTATATCTAAACACAAAGGCGATTCTTGGTGGGAATCGAAAATTATTTTAATTTTCCGCTTCGCATGTTAAGTAGATTCCCAACACATTCAACTTCCCTTCTGTTGTCTAATAAATCTCTCAATTTATAGCTTTTGAAGGAAGAACATCAAGTAGCCACCAAATAGGGGTTAAATATAGAAGCTAAACATTTACATATAAATTAAGATCCAAAGTTAAGAAAATCAATTAAATGCTTAAAGACAACAAATCAAATATAAACCCCCCTTCAGCAATAAAATCCGAAGTATGATCGTGATAAATGTGATGCTAACTTCATTTTCTATCTGGATGAAATTAGATTGCTGTAAAAGTGAATAAAATAGTGTGAAAACCAAATTAATTTTGCATAAAGTAGAGATTTGACAATAGTAATTTTACCAATCCTCTTATTTAGAATTATTCTGAATATCAAGCTAAAACCCAATCAGCATAACATGTCAGCATATGAAAAGATAACATCAATATAGGTTAATAAATTAGTTAGTCAATCAAATTTCAGCAATTCCAACAATGTTCTTTACTCTTCAAAGAATGACTCTTTTAAGTTTAATGAGAATTATTTAATAATAGCATCTAAGACTACATAGAGATTTAACAGTGCTATATGATTCATGAGTCAAACATACACTTAATGTCATTAAATTTATGTTCAAGAAACCATTAAATCTTCTCATATAATAATAATATGTGGTTTAACTATTATTTCGAAGACTACTTGACTGAAAGTCATATCATTGTCTCAATATGAAAGCCACAAAATTCAGGATAAGGAAGAACACTATCATGTACCCAAATTTGGAGCTTCAAAAAAGTCTTTTAGATTTTCAAAGGCGGGTGAGTGGTAGAAAGTTAGACTGCTTTCAAAACTAAGTAACTGCTAACAGAAGATAGTATAGAGCGCAGATTTAAAAATCTTCATATGTTCTTGTTAATCGAGAACACAGTAAGGAAATAATCTTATTCTATCCAATAAACTGATTTTTTTTTCTCAACCTAAAAAATAAAATTGCGCTTATGTTCCCATTAGATTTCTCCTGATGAACGGATCCCAACTTTAAATTCGAAGCCAGATGGTTTCTAGAGACCAATTGTGTCCAAAATTCAATGGTATCATGCATCTCTCACATGACCATGAATATTCAATGAATTGAAACTTATAAAATCACATTACAGTAAGCCAAGAACAAAGGAAAAAATTAATGAAAATTTTAATTTTCACACAACCACCGTTGACTCCAATCTCCCAAGTTTAGCCTCAACCCTCTCCCTCCCCCTTGCCCAATGTCCAATTCGCAGCCTTTAAAAGGATAAGTAATTATTAGGGGGGAAAAATCAAATTGAGATTTAAAAAAGAAAAAGTTTAAAAGATGGTATGCACTATGCGTACAAGTCATCATGGTTACAATTAAATCTCTAAAAATACGTGTTCATCTGTTGACAATTTATCGCATATACAATAACGTTTGGTATGAGTTTATGCTAATAGATAAGTGATAATTTTAGGAAATTGACATGCCCATAAGACAAACCCTCAGCAAAACAACAGGGAATCTAAAAAATCTAAAAAGTAAACAAGAAATCTTAATTTAAAGTTTGTGATTCTTAATGCACAAGAGAACTCATACCACAAAATATAATAAAATTAAAACACAATGTACACTAACATAAAAATAAGTCCAACGCTATAAATTCTCGACCAAACTACACCAAAAATAATAATAATAATAATAATAATAATAATAATAATAATAATAATAATAATAATAAATGAAAAATCCTTAACTCTAACCCAATTCAGACAATAAAAAAAGAGACGTCAATTCTATCGATTATAACCCTAAACTAAAATATATATTTAACATGATCAATCCCAGTCCTAATTAAGTGTTAAAATTTTTTCGAAATATATGACAAACAACACAAAGATACAATTTCTCTTCATATAATTCACAATTTTGAGGAACAGTCCTAGAAAATCCGCACAAACAGATAATAAAGCAAGTTTGGAACAAATAGTTCAATGTGTAGTATAATTTATTACGTTAAATCACCGGATCTTTCATGTTAAATCATCAAGAAATACAAGGATTATGGCGGAAGCGTACCTGAATCAGACATGATTAATGCAATAATGAATTTCGCGGTATAGTCTTCCAAATCTACACGCAACCTCATTTTTTTCTCTCTGTGATGGGATGCAGAAGAGAATGAATAATACGTACGTGTGATTTGGGGATCATAACCATATTTATATAGTGACGTCGTTTGACCTAATTCATCCCATCATAGAATTACGATTTGGGCCCGGTCTCTACACATATGTAAACCCACACTTTCATTGGATACACTAAAACCTAAAATCGAAGCCTTATTAGATCACTTTAATTGGGCTTAACCGAATTTGATAGCCTTTAATTTAACACACAATTATTCACACATATAAGCCCATCATGGATTAAAAAATCTTTACAATCTCCCACTTGGACTATATGTGTCACCTTATAATTGTGCATTAAACATAACCTTATGAGTACTCAGAATTTTGCTATCATTATTAAATGCATCCTCAAAATAGGATCAAAGTAGCTTTCGCTACTTTCATGTAACTAAACCCATCAATGGTCACATATATCGATATAACTGAATGACATGGATCAAACATGGATGTATAGCATAGAAATTACATGTGATGTGATCTGTAACATGCATATTTCCAACTTGTCCACCTTAATACCTTAGTGAGATCATTTTAAACAAATTCAGAGATAATAAACTAAATAACTGAAAATAACTTTAACCTTAAACCGCATCCAAAATAACAATACATGTGTCCAATATGAAAAGCAAAAAATACAAACTCCCACTGAAACTAGATATCCTCAAGAGACACTATACCTATATGAGTAGTGTGCTCATGAAAGACCTTGGGTATCAATCCCTTAGTAAGTGGATTCACAACTGTGGTCTTTCTATATTGTCCACAATGCGTAGCCCAGTGACAAAATTATGCAGCCATATTCCATGATTTGATGCCTCATAACACGCTATAAACTCCGCTATCATGGTGGAAGTAGCTATGAGTGTCTGCTTAGCATTCCTCCAGGAAATAGCACCTCCAGCAAGCAGGTAAATATAGCCTAAAGTAGATCTCATACTATTTTGGCATCCTACAAAATCGGAATCAGAATAACCGATGATCTCCAACTGATCTGATCTCCTGTATGTGAGCATGTAGTCTTTTGTTCTCTGTAAATACCACATGACCCGTTTAACTGCTTTCCAACGATCCATTCCCGGGTTACTTAAATATCTCCCTAGCATCCCAACAATGTATGCTATATCCGGACGCGTACAAACCTAAGCATATATTAGACTCCCTATAGCTGAAGAATAAGGAATCTTCTGCATTTTTTTTTTAATTTTCAAGTCATTTTTAGGGCACTGACTTAAGCTGAACTTGTCTCCTTTAGCCATAGGGGTGTCACCTGATTTAAAATCTTGCATGCCATATCTTTTAAGTACATTTTCGATATAACTCTTTTGTGATAATCTAAGAATACCCCGAAAACGATCTTAGTGTATCTGAATTCCTAATACAAAAGATGCGTCACCAAGATCTTTCATCTCATAATTCTTTGCTAGAAATCTCTTGATTTCGTGCAATAAGTCTATATCGTTGCTGGCAAGTAATATGTCATCGACATATAAAACCAGAAACATATACTTGCTCCCACTGAATTTATGGTATATACAATCATCGACCAAATTCATCTCAAAACCAAATGAGATGATCACTTGATGAAACTTGTAATACCATTGACGAGACGCCTATTTGAGTCCATAGATGGATTTCTTTAATTTATAAATCATTTACTTTGCATCGTTCGATACAAAGTTTTCTGGTTGTACCATATAAATTGTTTCATCAATGTCACCATTGAGAAACGTCGTCTTAACATCCATTTAATGTAACTCAAGATCGACATGCGCTACCAATGCCATTATAGTTTTGAAAGAGTCTTTCGAAGAAATTGGAGAGAAAGTCTCTTTATAATCGTTGCCTTCTTTCTGTGTAAAGCCCTTTGCAACAAGACGAGCCTTAAACCTCTCTGCATCACCTTTTGAATCCCTCTTAAATATCCATTTGCAACCAATGGATTTCACACCTTCAAGCAATGGAACGAAGTCCCATACGTCATTGTCCTTCATGGACTTTATCTCTTCATTCATAGCATCGAGTCACTTTTGAGAGTTATAACTTCCCATGGCTTGACGAAAGTTGATCGGATCATCTTCCACCATTCCAATATCAACTTCATGTTCTTAGAGAAATACAATGTAATCATTCGAAACCCCACTTCTCCTGTCTCTAGTGGCTCTTCTTAATGACATTAGTTCTTGAGATTGTAGAGTTTGTTCTTCTGGAACAATTTGTTGATCTTGAGAGGAAAGTATGACATTGTCTTAATTCAAAGTTGCTTCTTGAACAATGTCAGGGATAGAAACCTGATCATTGTCAATGGCAATTGGAGGAATTTCAATATATTTCTCCTCAAAGACAAAGCCTGTAACCCTTTCTCCCCCCACAAACTTAACATCCTCAAAGAATCGAGTATTTCCTGTCTCGAAAATTGTTTTAGTTGTGGGATCATAAAACTTGTGACCCTTGGGCCTTTCAGAATATCCAATAAAATAGCAACCGATGGTCCTTGCGTCCAGTTTCTTTTCATTTGGCTTATAGGGCCTTACCTCAGCTGGACACCCCCAAATATGTATATGCTTCAAACTAGGCTTCTTGCCCGTCCAAAACTCATATGGGGTTTTATCAGTGGCGTTAGTTGGAACTCTGTTGAGTATATAAGCTACGGTTTTTAATGCTTCACCCCAAAGAGATTCTGTTAAGGTAGAATGACTAATCATACTCCTCACCATATCCTTAAGCGTTCTGTTTCTTCTTTCAGCAACACCATTCATAGTGGGCGAACCGGGCATAGTGTACTGTGGGATGATAACGCATTTCTCTAGGAATTTAGCAAATGGTCCTGGACGTTGTTCACCTGAACCGTCATATCTGCCATAGTATTCACCCCCACGATCAGATTTGTCGCTTTTAATCCTTTTGCCGAGTTGGTTCTCAACTTCGGTTTTATAGCTTTTGAACACCTTTAGTGACTGTGATTTTTCATGAATGAGATATATGTAGCTATATCTTGAAAAGTCGTCTATGAACGTTATAAAATATTGTTGACCATTCCAAGAACCCGTAGAGAATGGTCCACAAATATCTGTATGTATAAGTTCTAAGACATTCGAAGTCCTATTGGCTTGAAATCTCCTTTTATTGGTTTGTTTTCCCTTTATACAGTCGAAACACAAATCATAATCTGTGAAGTCAAGAGGGTCAAGAATCCCGTCAGACACAAGTCTCTCAATTCTCCTTTTGGAGATGTAACCTAATCTCTTGTGCCACAACGAGGCAGAATTCTCGATGGTTAATTTTCGCTTTACATCTCGAGTATTTACATGCAGGAATTCATTAAAAGAAGCAATTGTATCAATTGAATAAAGAGTATCGTAGTTTGATAAGAACCAGAACCAACCAATTTTGAATCATGAAACAAACTAAATTTTCAATTTCCAAATGAACAAGTATAACCATATTTGTCCAAAACTGACATAGAAATCAAATTTCGTCTAAAAGATGGTACAATAAATGTTTCAATAAGATTCAAATAAAATTCAGTCTTTAACAATAATCTAAATTTTTCTATTGCATCTACTTCCACGTTCTTACCGTCACCAGCATAGATGTATCTTTTATCATAACTTGGTTTTCGACAACTCAGGCAACCTTGCATAGACATACTGATGTGAGTGGTTGCACCAGAATCTATCCACCATGTATTTCTAGGTACCGAAGTTAAATTAACCTCAGAACAAACCAAATGAAGAAGAATATTTTTCTTTACACGCCATACGTGATAATTGGAGCAATTCTTTTTCTTATGACCTGCAGCTCCACAGAAGAAATAACCACCTTCAGTTGGTTCCTTATGCTGTTTCTTTTGCGGTGCTGTACCTGCAGCTTTCTTATTAATCTTCCTTTTCTTTTTCCTTTTGTTCTTAGAGGTGGTGGCCAAATGATCACTTTCTGTCTTCTCATGCTTCAATCTATTCTCTTCCTGGACACAGTGTGAGATGAGCTCATTAAGGAACCATGAGTCCTTTTGACAGTTGTAGCTCACCTTGAATTGATTGAAATGTGCCAGAAGGGATATCAGAACCAAGTGCACCAACAAGTCTTCAGATAAATCCAACTTGAGTGCCTTTAGTTTTGAAGCAATGTGAGATATTTCCATAATGTACTCCCAAATGTTTCCTTTCCCTTTATACCTCATTAAGATAAGGTTTGCCAAAAGTGTACTTGTTTCAACCTTTTCATTCTTGGCAAATTTCATCTTAAGATCCTCAAGAAAACCCTTAGCCGTAGTCACCTCATCGGATATAGTGCCCCGGAATGCTTCTGGAATAGCACGCTTCATGACCATTAAACTTAGCAGTTCGATCGTTCCCACTTTTCCATCTCCCTCTTGTCATCAGAGATACTCTTATCAGTAAGTGCAGCAGGTTGATCGACCCATAAAGCAAGGTTCAGGTCCATGACTCCGAGAACAATCATCACGTTCTCTTGCCATGCCCAAAAGTTTGTGTCATTTAGCATTGGAATTGAATTGATGCTAGCAGAGATATTAGCAGCAGAACTTGAAACTGAATTAGAGAACGTTTATTATGAATAGCTCACATGAATATCTTTAATATACAAATAATAATAATCTCAAATAGTGGTAGATCACATCACAAGATACCAAGCACAACATCAATATCTAGTCTTTGGACAAAGATATTGACTTGTAAGCGGTACTCTTGGCGTAGTGATCAAACATTGACGATAAAAAAATGTATCAATCAACAAACCTTTATTTGGACCGATTTATTGATCACACATTAAACCAAATAATCGTCACACGTTTATCACCACAGGTGTATGTGCATTCAGCTAAATATTGACCTTCCTTTGGGCCAACCAATATTCCCATGAATAACACATGCACAAACATCTTTTAATATTCGAAGTTAGTCAAGTTCCACAAGAGAGGTTGCTTTGGCAACATGTTGTTTCAATTAACCAACTTTCAAATATTATATCTTTTAAAAGAGTCCTTAGTACCAAAATTTGAGAAAGAGAATCACCAATTTTGCATATTTTGATTAGTTTTAAACTTTAGGGGTCTCAGAATTAATAATTCAAAACTTTAAGGGGCAAAATTAATTAATTCCAAACTTTAGTGGTTGAAATTAATAAACTTGAAACTTGGGGGACCATAATTAATTAATTCAAAACTTTAGAGGATCAATTAGAACAAATTTAAAACTTTAAGTGGCCAAAATTTGACCAATTCAAAACTTTAGGGGTCAATTTGAATTAATTATAAACTTTGAGGGCCAATTTGAATTAATAATTAAAGTTTGAGGGCTTTAATTATAAAATTCAGAACTTTAATGGCCCGAATTAATTAATTTTAAAATCTTAGGAACTGAATTATTAAATCCAAAACTTAAAAGCCCAAATCCGAATATAACTTAAATGTCAAGGATTGAAACCTTAATTTTATAACCTTAACCCTAATTGCAAGCAAGAGCCTCAAGTTATTCAATTGACACGTGAGGCCCCTACCCCCAAAATCAACCAAAACTGAAAACCCTAAAAAAAATTATTTCTCCTTTCTGTCGCCGCCCGCTCAATGGCGCTGGCGTGGCCGCACCCCGGCGTTGCAGCTGTAAATGGCCGGCTGCAGCACGGGAAACTTTTTTTTAATTTAAATCTGTACCGAAATCTATATTTTAAATCTGAATCAAAACCATAAAATCCCATAATCTGAGATTTTATTCATCTATTAATCTAAATAATGGAAGATAATAACAAAAAATATACCGAATAGTTTTCAAATTCAACAAACCTAAATTCAAAACTATCAAATCTAAAAACTTCATAAAATATTGCAAGACCCAAATTAAAACCATTGATTCTCAATGATTCAACATAAAAAGGCTCTGATACCACTTGTAGGATAATTTATTACGTTAAATCACAGGATCTTTCATGTTAAAACATCAAGAATACAAGGATTACGACGGAAGCGTACCTGAATCAGACATGATTAATGTTATAATGAATTTTGAGGTAAAGTCTTCCAAATCTACACGCAGCCTCCTTTTTTTCTCTCTGTGATGGGATGCAAAAGAGAATGAATAATGTGTACGTGTGATTTGAGGACCATAACTATATTTATATAGCGACATCCTTTGACCTAATTCGGTCCATCATAGAATTAAGACTTAGGTCCGATCTCTACACATATGTAAACCCACACTTTAATTGGATACATTAAAATCCAAAATCGAAACCTTATTAGATCACTTTAATTGGGTTTAATCGAATTTGATAGCCTTTAATTTAACACACAATTATTCACACATATAAGCCCATCGATAAATTAAAAAATCCTTACACAATGCCCTAAACCAACCCAAAGAAAAACTATAAGAAGAACATACTTGAAGTCAAGACTTTTCAATTTCGTGTAAAAATTTATTCGATTTGTTGTAGATTTTCACGAGAGGTCGAAGACAAACAACAACCAAAACCAAAACCAAAACCAAACGTTTAACTATATAGAATTGAAGAAATTGGAGGAAGCATACGTTGACAATGGGTGAGGATTCTAATTGTAAGTGTAAAGATCAATTTTATGGGAATTGTTTGAGGCTGTTTTTGTATGAAAAACGAGAGAGAACGGACGTAATTAGCGTTAAAGAGAGGAAAATGGATGGTTTTGTCCTTTTATATGCCAAAATAAGAAAATATAAAGACACTAAATAGTCCAAACTGGTTAGGTGTGAAATGGTTGTGCCAAAAAAGAATAGTAAAGGCAGATTTTCATTTTGTTGATTATTTTAATACAATCCCTCAAAATCAAGGTATCAAAATTCGGTAATAATATGCATCAAACATGTGCTAAATTGATGTTATTGACCCAATTAATACATGTTAAAGTTTAGTGACTAAATTGAAACATTAATGAAAAATTTCTTACCGGTGAGATTTATCCAACCATCTTGTTCTCAACTGATGTGAACCCCGTAGCAACATTGACTACGAAACCCACAACGAGTTTGACGAACCAAAGAAAGTCAAATTAATCTAAGAGTTTAAGATTAACCCAAAAGAAAGTCGAACCAAAAAACCTAACAAGAACAAAGCTTGAAAGACCCCTTGATCACGCAATTCAAGAATTAAATCCCGTTGTTTGAACGCCACAAGTTAACACTTGATAAGTTCGAAGTTGTTCAATGAAGAACGATGAAGAGAAGACAATACGCCTCATTTTAATTCAATATCAATAATGTCAAAAGTTTTTAACAATTGAATGGAAACTCCTATTTATACTAAACCTAAAAACTAGGTAAAAATCGTGTAAAGGTCGATCATAATCCCCAAAATATGGAAAAGAATCAAAAACTAACAAAATATGGAAAATTGCCAAAATTAGGAAATTCGCCAAAAAAATGGTCTATACGATCACATAGTGTATTTCTATGCGGTCGCATGGTTTAGTTCGGTTGGCTCATTTGAGTTTTGATAAGCCTCCATGCGGTCGCATGGTGTTTTGCTTGTGTGGTCGCATAGGCTTGTTTTCAGCCTCCAATTTTGTCATTTGATAACAAATTGATCCAAGTTGATTCGACCCTTGACCCGAACATGAAAGTTGCTCCATTTTGAGTTCCCAACATGGTTCCATCAATGGTTTCTTGAACGAGCAATCCCATCACTTGTTTCACTTGCTTTGCCCTTGATCGCGTCATTGGTCCGCCATCGATTATCAACGGATCTCGTCTTGCACTCGCCTTCGTCAGGCTTGAGTCCTGGATCATATCATCCCCTTCCTCTTCAAAAGAATTCGTCCTCGAATCTGAACCTGCATCAAACAGAGAGAGATCAAATACATTAAAAGTAGCCAAAATATTATACTCACCTAGAAGGTCCAACTTATATGCATTATCGTTTATCTTTTCGATAACTTGAAATGGACCATCGCCTCTCGGTTGCAACTTGGACTTCCTTTGCTTCGGAAACCGCTCCTTCCTATGGTGCATCCAAAGCCAATCTTCTGGCTCGAATGTCACGCGCTTCCTACCTTTGTTCGCCCGCGACACAATCAACTTACTTTTGTTTTCAATTTACGTTTTTACCTTTTCATGGAGTGACTTAACCAATTCCGCCTTCTTTTTGCCATCTAAACTACCATGTTCATTCACTGGAAAAGGAATTAAATCCAAAGGAGTTAGTGGACTAAAACCATATACAATTTCAAATGGAGAATATGACGTAGTAGAGTGAACAGCTCGATTGTATACAAATTCAACAAATGGTAGACACTCCTTCCAACTCTTCAAATTTTTATTGATTAATGTGCATAACAATTGTGTCATAGTCCTATTCACTACCTCGGTTTGCCCATCTGTTTGTGGGTGACAAGTTGTGGAAAATAGTAACTTAGTGCCTAACTTACCCACAAAACTCTCCAAAAGTGACTCAAAAATTTGATATCCCGATCCGACACTATGCTTCTAGGAACCCCTTGTAAATGCACAATCTCTTTAAAGAATAAGTCAGCATTGGTCGTGGCATCGTCAGTTTTGTGACATGGTATAAAATGTGCCATTTTGCTGAACCTATCTACAATCACAAAAATAGAATCCTGACCTCTCTTAGTCCTAGGTAAAACCAAAACAAAGTCCATCGAGATAACAACCCAAGCCTCGCTAGATGTAGGTAAAGATGTGTACAAACCTTGAGGTAAAACCTTAGATTTAGCCCTTTTACAACCTATGCATTGACTACAAATTCGCTTAACATCACTTTTCATCTTAGGCCAATAAAAATGCTCCTTCAATACATCTAAAGTCTTTTGAACCCCAAAGTGTCCCATCAATCCACCACTATGTGTCTCCCTTACTAACAACTCCCGAATAGAACAATTAGGAACACATAACCTATTTTCCCGAAATAAATACCCCTCATGCCTAAAGAGCCTATCAACTGCCCCTTTTATGCATGACAAATAAATATCCGAAAATTCAACATCTTTTTCATACAATTCCTTAATATGTTCAAACCCAAGTAGCTTAGAATCAAGAGTAGTTAGCAATACGTACCTTCGCGACAACACATCCGCCACCACATTTTTCTTACCTTGTTTATACCGAATGACGTATGGAAAGGTCTCGATGAATTCCATAAACCGTGAATGCCTCTTGTTCAATTTACCTTGTCCCCGCAAGTGCTTTAGTGACTCATGATCGGTGTGTATTACGAACTCCTTCGACCATAGATAATGTTGCCAAGTCTCCAAAGCACGAACAAGTGCATAAAGTTTATTGTCATATGTAGGATAATTTAAAGCAGCTCCACTCAATTTCTCGCTAAAGTATGCAATAGGCCTTCAATCTTGCATTAAAACTGCTTCAATCCCTATTCCTGATGCATCACACTCAATCTCGAATGTTTTATCAAAGTTAGGTAATGCCAAAACAGGTGCTTCACACAATCTACCTTTAATAGTATTAAATGCAAGTTCCTGTTCATTACCCCAATGAAAACCTACACTCTTTTTAACTACTTCCGTGAGTGGTGTGGTGATAGTGCTAAAATCTTTCACAAAACGCCTATAAAAACTAGCCAAACCATGAAAACTCCTAACTTCCGTTATGCTTTTAGGTGTCGGCCAATCTCTAATAGCTTTTATCTTTTCATCGTCTACTTCTACCCCATTAGCACTAACCACAAAACCAAGAAAAATAACTCTATCCATGCAAAACGTGCATTTCTTAAGATTAGCATAGAGTCGTTCTTTCCTTAAAACAACTAACACACACTTTAAATGTTCCAAATGCTCTCCTAGGTCTTTGCTATAGATTAAGATATCATCAAAATAAACCACAACAAATTTTCCTATAAAAGCACGTAAAACATTATTCATTAAAAGCATAAAAGTGCTATGTGCATTTGTGAGTCCAAATGGCATAACCAACCATTCATACAAACCATGTTTAGTTTTAAAAGTCGTTTTCCATTCATCACCCTCCCGCATACGAATTTGATGATACCCACTTTTTAAATCAATTTTAGAAAATATGCAAGCACCATGTAATTCATCAAGCATGTCATCTAACCTAGGTATAGAGTGACGATATTTTACCGTTATGTTGTTGATAGCCCTACAATCCACGCACATTCGCCATGTTCCATCTTTTTTAGCACAACCAAAACCGGTACCTCATGCTTTCCCTCATGTATCATTTGCTCATTAACTCCTCTACTTGCCTTTGAAGTTCCTTAGGCTCCTCAGGATTACTTCAATAAGCCGATCGATTTGGAATGACAGCTTCGGGTATGAAGTCAATTTGATCTTCAATGCCTCGAATAGGCGGCAATCCATTTGGTGCATCCTCCCGAAATATATCGTCGAATTCCTGCAACAAAGACTTAACCAAACTAAGGAGGGGTGGGTTAGTTTCCTCAAAATTGGGGAGTGATTCCTTATAAACGAACAAGATCGTCTCTCTTCTCTCAACTACCGCCCTCCTCAAATCACTCTTTTTTACAAAGAAATTCGCTCATGTTTTCTCTCTTCTCTCGGGACACTCTCTTTCTTTTCTCTTTTGTGATTACTCGCTCTTTTTCTCTCTAATTGCTATCTCAACATTTTCTCTCTTTTTCTCCAACTCACTATTTGTTCTCATTTTTTCTAACTCTTTGACTCTCATCTCTTCCTCACTTCTCAATTTTAATTGGTTCTCATAGACTTGCATCGGTGTTAATGGCACAAGAGTAATGGTCCTTCTATCCTTAATGAAACTATATCGATTTTTGTACCCATCATGCATAGCCTTCCTATCGTATTATCATGGTCGCCCCAATAAAATATGTCCCGCTTGCATTGACACCACATCACACACTAACTCGTCCTTATAACTCCCAATCGACAAATTAATTAGCACCCTTCGATTCACCCTCACCTCGCCATTCACATTCAACCATTGCAATTTATAAGGTCTCGAGTGTCTCAACAATGTTAAACCCAATTTTTCTACAAAAGATACGCTAGCTACATTAGTACAACTACCACCATCAATTATAACACTACATACCTTATTGTTGACGTGGTATTGAGTGTGGAAAATGTTCTCCCGTTGCAACTCCAAGTCATCCGCTTTGACGTGAGTAGTGAAAGCTCGCCTTGTGACTAATAGATCCCCAATCGGCCCTTTAACTTTTTCTTCTTCACTAACATCCTCCAACGCCGGCATGTTTTCAAACTCGCAATCACTATCGCTCACAATCTCTCCATTATCCCGCAACACCATCGCCTATTTGTTTGGGCATTGAGAAGCAATATGCCCCGTTCCCAAACACCTAAAACATTTGATGTCTCGATTGCGCGACGGTTGTGCCTCCGGTTTTGATATTGGTTTGCTAGCATTTTCATCCTTGCCCTTTTGCCAATCATTTTTATCTCTAGGTGCAGTCCCATTTTGTTATTGTCATCCCACTTCGATTTCCATGTTGGATTAGGAGTCGAAGTACCTAACGGTTGCCTAGATGTCCCCTTCCTCTTCAATTGCCTCTCGACCTTCATTGCTACATGTAACATATCCTCGATTTTCACATAGTGTTGCAACTCTACAATGTTTGCAATATCCTGATTTAACCCACTCAAGAACCGTTCCATAGTAGCTTCCCGATCTTCCTTCACATTAGCCCGAATCATAAGAATTTCCATCTCCTAGTGATAATCCTCTACGCTTTTCGATCCTTGGTACAAACCTTACAATTTTTGATGGATTTCCCTATAATAGTGACTCGGAACAAACCTCCTCCTCATCAACACCTTCAATTCATCCCAAGTGCTAATTGGTCTTTCCCGACCCCTATACCCTGATGTAAGTACTTAATCCCACCAAGATATCGCGTAATCCATGAATTCAAGCACCGCCAATTTTACCTTTTTCTCCTCCGAATAATTTTAGCACTCAAAAATCATCTCAACCTTCCTTTCCCACTCTAAATATGCTTCCAAATCGCTTCTCCCCTTAAATTGCGGAATAGTCATTTTAATACTCCCCAAATTTCCATCTACTTCATCTCCCAAGTTATTTCTACCCCGTCTTTCCATCCTATCACCCCTATGCCTCGCTCGACCCATATCAAAGTCATTTTCATCAAAATCATTCTCATCACTACGATACTCATCTCGCCTTCCTCTCCTAGATTCACACCTACTCGGCCCCCTAGCATTGGACATCTCCACTTGTCCCCGACTAAGATAAGCAATTGTAGTACCTATTTGCACCATCCATTCCCTTTGCCTATCCACCTTTTTCCTAACATCACCAAGTACCCTTTCAAACCTCCTTATCATGTCCTCCGAAGCATTGTTTTCATTATCGTTTCGGTTTGAGTTGGAACCTTCTCTTTCCAACATCATATCACACAATTTTTTTATGCCTCACAAATATTTTACTCGGAAAACACTCACTATAACTTTTTCCCTCTATTAAACTCACCACTCGGTCTTTTACCACTCAAAGTCTCCCTCCAAGCACTTCAAAGAATCAAGTGAACTAAATCAATTGTTTTACCGGGAATTCAAACAAACCGAATATTAATCGAAAACCATGAAACTCAAAGGACTTGAATAAATGGAATAGATGAATGTTTTGACAAGAATATGTGAATAGACTCAATAGAAGATTGAAAAAAATTTTGAACCCAATTGAATATCCCAAAGTCAAACACAATGTAGGAAGTGTTGTTAGTAGAAAAACAAAATCAAACAATAATAATATCAAAAAAAAATGTACATTTTTTTTTACTTCTCGATGAAAGAAGATGATTAAACTACCAACAACTCAACGAAACGACGAAAAGAAAAACTAGAACGAAGAAGAACTAAGAAAACAAAATTAACGACTCAAACAAATAAAGAAAAGATATAACCTTCAATTAATTTAGAGCCAAAGCTCTGATATCAACTGATGTGAACCCCATAACAACGTTGACTATAAAACCCACAACGAGATTGACGAACTCAAGAAAACCAAATTAATCCAAGAGTTTAGGATTAACCCAAAAGAAAGTCGAAACAAAAAACCCAACAAGAGCGACGCTTGAAAGACCCCTTGATCACGCAATCAAGAATTAAATCTGGTTGTTTGAATGCCACAAGTTAACACTTGATAAGTTCGAAGTTGTTCAATGAAGAACGATGAAGAGAAGACAATACGCCTCACTTTAATTCAATATCAATAATGTCAAAAGTTTTTAACAATTGAATGGAAACTCCTATTTATACCAAACCTAAAAACTAGGTAAAAATCGTGCAAAAGTCGATCATAATCCTCAAAATATGTAAAAGAATCAAAAACTAACAAAATATGGAAAATTGCCGAAATTAAGAAATTCGCCAAAAAATGGTCTATGCGACCGCATAGTGTATTTCCATGCGGTCGCATGATTCAATTCGGTTGGCTCCTTTGAGTTTCGGTAAGCCTCCATGCGGTCGCATAGTGTTTTGCCTATGTGGTCGCATAGGCTTGTTTTCAGCCTCCGATTTCGTCGCTTGATAACAAATTGATCCAAGTTGATTCGGCCCTCGACCTGAACATGAAAGTTGCTCCATTTTGAGTCCCGAACATGGTTCCATCAATGGTTTACGAGCAATCCCATCGCTTATTTCACTTGTTTTGCCCTTGATCGTATTATTGGTCCGCCATCGACTATCAACGAATCTCGTCTTGCACTCGCCTTCATCTGGCTTGACTCCTAGGTCATATCAACAACTTTCTCCACTACCCCTCCGCTCGACCATGACCATCACAAATGTGTTGCAAGCTAACATTCTTCACTCACCATTCAAGCACTTTTTGGCCAATTAATCCTCATAGTCATCTAAACGTATAATCTACATTCCAAAATCACCATCACGATCTTTTTAGCTCATTTCTTCTAACTCAGTCTCCTCTTCCAGCATAACTCCTGACCTTCCGAGCCAAATCAAGATATTGGCTTCCAAAATTATAATTACAAGTCAAAAAACCTATTTTAAATGGATAAATGAGGTCCTTAAATTATTGGTTTTTAATCAAAATTCAAAACATATATGATATATTTGAAATCATAAATATTGGTTTAAATTAAATCTTGGACTCATGTCCCAATAATTTCTTATGGATTTGTCATTCATTCATTGAAGTGAAAAATTGTGGCGGTCCAAGTTCAACGTACTCATAAATCAGTCAAATTTTCTTGTAAAAGATTTTTGTTTATAAACACATGGAAATTAAGCCAAAAACACATTAAATTTAAATCTTAAGTAGATTTATTACACAACAAAGTGACAAACAATTGTTAAGGGTCCTCAGTACACCACGTTGTTTAAACAATAATCGCAAATTAAGAAGTCAAATTGTAGCATAGAATAGGATTATTCATTTCGATCAGAATAATTAAATTTTAGTTTCATTACCTATATCTATAATATATAATATATTAAAATATCACATTAAGGGAGCATAATTTTTTGGACAATTTAAACCATTCTACAATTCAATTATTTCAATAATACCTCACTTTTCGTTTTCCAATATATAATAAATACTATATAATCATTGTCATTTATAAAATTCGTGTTATTAATTCTCAATTAATTAATATTTACATTAATCTAGATTCAATGAATATTCACCTGATAAATATTCAATTACACGAATCTAGAATTATTGTAGATGAATTTTATTCATATTCTCGTATCTAGAAATTTTAATGGATGTTGAAATTTATGTATTAACAATTAATTTTTATGTATCAAATGTAATATAAAAATATTTTTTATTTGTAGTATTTCATCATTAAAAAAATTTTGAATTATAGAAATTGAGTTTTGAAAATACAATTTTCTTCTTTTAAAATTATATGCTAAATTTTATTTTCTTTATTTCGTACAAGACTCATCAAATCTTCCAACAAATATTACTTTTACATCACTTATAAATTATTTTAAAATAACATGTAATGTACGTTCAACTTTGACTAGTTATGGATAAAAAGCCAAGAAATATAAAACTTGTTATTATAACCTCAACAACTAATCACATTTGACTTCTTAACTCTAGACTTTTTATCTTTTTCAAATCAATATTCATAATGGTTTTAATAACATGGGACTTTCCATTATTATAAAAGATTAAATTAGAAAATTATAAGAAGTTTTCTACTATGGTATAATAAACACATCGTGATTAGCCTTTTAGGTTTACTAGTAGTAAGTACGTGTTTTGCACGTTTTATGTATCGGGTGAATTATATATGTACTATTTTTTGAAAGTGTTGAGATAATTGATATTAGTAAAAATATAATTATGAGATATAATGAATATATGAATAAATTTTTTTATGGAAATGTGTATATAATGTGAAAATATTGAATAAAATGAGATATAATCTTTTAATTACAATAACACTTCTTTGAATGCAATATTTTTTATCGACGTCTCACGACTTTTCATTCTTTTATTTGTAGTTCACATAAACACAAATATGTAAATCGTATAAAAATATTCATACATATACAAATTATTGGAACACGTAATATTACAAGTGAAACACGGAAGTAATATAGATCTAACTCTGAATGAAGAATCGAACTGTATATAAAAAAAAATTATTGAAAAAAATCATTTAATAGATGCAAACACTAAATTTTTACATAACTAAAAGAAACTACCATGGAAAAGAGTTTTGACATGATATGCATAAATATAAATTTAGAGAATGGTAATAATTTTGAGGCATAGTAATTCAAAAATTCAAATATTAAAAGAAAACCGATTTTTCTTCAACAAATAGAGAAAATAAAATAAACTTCCAGATTATGTAATTTGCTCAATGAAAATTTTGAATCTCGATTTCTTCCACATAATAAAATATAGAAAAGCATAATCAAATACAAAATGGAATTATAGAAAATAAATAAAAAAACTTATCTTGATGATGAATACCCAAAAATATATTATATGTAATAAGTAAGTGGATTACCACAATTTTTTATGCTTACAAAAATAACATGAAATAATAATAAAATACCCAACACTATAGTAATATTTTTTTTGAAACACAATTAATCTACTATTATATTAATGCAGGCCATTATACGTTGTAATATTTTTTTTATAAATATATATATATATATATTTAGCTTCAATTTTAAGTAATTAAACTTATATTGATTAATAATATAAAGTACTCTAATGTAAAGTAATGAAATTTATATTTTAAAGGAGATAACATGAAGTAGCGTTATATTAAATTTTTGGACTTATAATATAATTGATAATTAGTAACGATTATTGTACATTTAAAATTGAAAAGCGTGATTGTCAAAAATAAAATATAAAAGGGCAAAAGTGGAAATTAAAAGTTTTCCATACCAAAGTTTCAATTATTGACATTATCGTTTTAATACTATATATATAATGTTAACATTTAAAACATTTCTATTTTATATCATTGACATAAATTTCAGAATTTGTTACAAATGAATGTAAATAATGTAAACCAATAATGTTCTTAATCACTATTCAATTTTGATGAACAAAAAATATACCATTAACTATTCCTTCAAGGGTAATGAATGTGATTTTAATTCTGTGATTATTCGATTTCCTTAAAAATTGTTGACCTCGATTTTTCCCATGTGGATATATGATTTTCATTCTCATTGCAAGTATTTTCAGTTTATCATATTTCAATGAAAGTAAATCAAGACAAGAGCACATGTTCAATGGTGATTAAAAAATATTGTTACATACTATTGTTTTCTGAAAAAATATATTTATATAATTTCTTTTAATTGTATGGGACAATATTTTTATTAAATAATTATTAATAATTGTGTTTAGTGAAAATTAATTGACTTAATTTTCAAAAGCAATAATAATTATTAATTATCTTATTTAGAGGAAATAAATTGAATCATTTGGTATTTCATTTTTAACTTAGGTATACGCATTATTAATTGTCAATCAAAATAAATTTTAAATAAGGGTAAATAATAAATATAGCATATTAATTCAACCTTTCATTTTTTTTTTAATAAATTCTTTTGTAAACAAAATGAGGGTATACTAGACATATTGGTAAATATATAATGGTATAATTTGTATTTAAATGTTTCTCCTCAATCCACACTTTTAATAATAATAATAATAATAATAATAATAATAATAATAATAATAATAATAAATTTCAACTATTTTTAATTAAATTAGTGACTACTTAAATATCAATTTTAAACGATTATATAGCTAGTACTATAGCAGATGAACATTTGTACACACTGTGTGAAAGGGAAAAACTTGAGGAAAAATAAATTTTGAAATAATGGAACGAAACATGGCGTTATATTCACCGACTTGGTTGTGGCAGTAGAGGGACGTGGCCACTGCTATTCCCAACCCTTTACAAAATATAAAATTTGCTGTCATTCACTGTCTGACATAATCAATCTACAATATCGCCTCATTCCTCCAATAGAAAAACAGAAAATGTGTAGATAAATTTCTTATGTGAAGGCATTTGTTGAAGATTCTTCTGCTGTCTCATCATACTGTCACCGACTCACGGGTTATAGGTAAGTAGTAAACCCCCATCCATCCCACCCTCATTCTGCATTAGTTCACTGCGAAAAGCTTTTGGGAGTTAAAAGAGAAGCTCATATTGGTCGTGGATTAAGAACGGGAATTGAAGTCGACGAGATTTCCCAACATATTGTAATATTCTCGATCTTGAAAATCCACACTTTTTATACCAAGAAAGTCAAGAGTATTAAAAAAGAAAAAGACGCTATAATTTTACGGTGTCCCATATAGTCCATTTATATGTAATTATAGGATATTTTCTGTATGCAAAACGACTTTGGACTTTTTTTTTTTTTTTTTAAAAACTTTGATACAGTCCAAGCCAATATATCAAATGTTCAGAAACCTTATCTTTATGGCATTATCTTCTGTCTATACTAGTTTGTGATATTTTGCTAATATTCATCTCTACCTAACATTTTAGGTTAATGCAGTTAGAAGTGATTGAAAGGGGGTCAAAGATGACGAAAGTGGCGGTGGTCGGTACCGGAATAAGTGGACTGGTTTCGGCATATGTATTGGCTAAAGCTGGTATAGAGGTGGTGCTGTTCGAGAAGGAAAATTATTTGGGAGGCCATGCCAAGACTGTTAATGTTGATGGCACCAATCTTGACCTTGGATTCATGGTCTTTAATCGAGTAAGTACTTTTATTTTCCCTCAATCTTAAGCAACAATATCTCATTTCAAAAATTCTCAAGATTTCGGTAGTTAGTACTCCTTCTCTTATCATTTATTTATTTATTTATCTCAGTTTCTTGAAAAAGAATTGTCTTACATTTTTCGACTAAAGATATGGTGTAGGATAATTTAGCCGGTAACTTACATAATTCTTTTTAGCACTTAAGGGGGAATGAAAATATGTTGAAAAATACAAATAAATAAATAAATAATAAAAATAATAAAAGAAAGTGACATTTCTTTTCAAACTTACAATTTTTAACCTCTAGTTACAATTTTTAACCTCTAGTACTTGTGTTAATTTCACTTGAGAATATAGTGCCATTTGGGAAATGGAATTCGAACAGCATAAATTTATTTTTTTGGAAATTTATACACGATTTTGTGGGTCGAAGATTGTTATATAGTGATCTTTAATTATGCATGACGATCATAGCCGGAAAATTTATATCGTATCGATTGGCTCTTTGTCAACAAATGGGACATATTATACAATTTGGTGGCATAATAATGGTGGGTTTGTAATCTTATAGTTTTATCAATTGTTGTTAGCTCTTTAGATGCTAAATATTATGAGTAAATATAATGACATAATTAGGGTAATCAAGAACAAGCCAATGAGAACTATGGCATGGGGGTCTCCATGACATATCCTCATCGTAAGCACACATACAAAAACGAGTAAACTAGTGGGATTTTGTATTTTCTGGATTCGATGGTTAATTAGGTTGAACTTGTATTGATTATAGACTAAATAAATTGTAATGATTAGTATACTAACGCCATGTTTGAGTCACATTATTTTAAAAAATATATATTCTTAAACAGTGATTTGACATCATTTCAACCACATATTCTTTAATAAAATAATATTACACGCAAATTTAAAACTTTTCTTTATTTTTTAACCACACATTTTCTGTCAATACACTATTTAAAAATACATTCTAAAGAAAATAATGTGGCTCAAACAAGGGCTAAAGAAAGAAAGTTGTTTTGGGAGATGAGTTATTCTTAATCTTTGTTTCAAGTCATCGCCATATTTTAATCCCCTTTTTTTTTCAATAAATATAAAGAAGAAATTGAAATTTTGGCCAAGTTGTAGGAGCAAAGTTAATGTTTTGTGGGGACAAATTTATGGTGCTACCAAATTTTAATGTTTTTATGGTTTGGTTGGTTTAAGGCCATATCGTTTTCACGTGTTCGTGTCCGTGTCCATGTCCATGTCCATGGATGTATTGTGGTAGATATTTTCTATTTTAAGGTCTTAAAAATCACACTTTGTTTTTTACCCAAAAATATCTAATTCGGTCCATATCCATCTCCGATGTCTTTATTATATTATAGCGTTGATATTATTGATAGCACAAATGAAAATTAAATTATACTATTAATAGTATTGACGGTGAAAATGACCATCTTTCGAATGAAAATTTGTAAAAAAAAATACAATCTTAATCCACTAGGATATTATCTACCTAATATTATTCGTTATTATCATACAATAAATTTTTTATACGGTTTAGTCTAGAGATTTCAAAAGTATGAAAGTCTTCCTTGAAAAGATTGACTTTAATTGAAGAATCAGTTGCAACAAGAGATGCATTAACATTCGAAGGAGCTAAAACACTGCATTCAATAATGACTTTAAAATGTTATCCATTATTATTTTACACCAATTTTTTTATATGACCTAATTCGAGAGGTCAAAGGTAACATCAAGGGAGAAACAAGGATGTCATTAAGACCATATTTGACAACTATTAAAACAAAACTTTGGGAAAAATTTAATCTATACAGGTGTTTAAAGATTGAATTTCAAAAATAAGGTTTAAAGTTTATTTACCAAAAAATCATGTAACAGTTTTATATTTTAATATTAATAATATTAATAAATTTCAATTATATACTGACATCCTATTTCATCCATCCAATTAAAGCCCTAATTATTTTCTCTCCCTACTTTCCCTCTTCTTCCCATCCTCTCCCTCTATCTTTGTATCTCCCTGCTATACATGGTCGTCGTAGCTAGAGACTACATCAGAGCTCACCTTTGGGAGCAATGAGCGGCGCTTTCTGTGATCGCCTCTTCTCCCTCTTCTTCCCATCCTCTCTCTGTGTCTGTGTATCTTCTCCGTCACAGATGGCTGCCATCATCGAAGACCACAGTAGAGCTTTCGCTATGAGCAGTCGTCGCTTCGCGCAATTCCAGCTTCGGCACCTTTGCACCGGATTTTTGGTTTCACCGATACACACAAATTGCGGCGATTCGTGGTTTCGTCGGCGCTGTTGTATTTGCCTGGCTTTTGTATAGATGTGGTGATGACGTACTCCAATATGCCTGGTTCAAGCAATACCAGTTCATGATTCCGAATTAAAACTGGTGAGTTCGACCATGTATGACTATGATGCACCGACACGAACATGTGTGTCCGACACGAGACGTGTCGGATTGTGTCGGACATGTCGACTCATGATTTTTTTTAAAATTATCGACACGACACGTTGTCGACACGTTAATTAAATTCTTTAAAATTCTTCATTTATATAGTTTAAATTTAGTTTTATACTTATTATTAATTTTTTTGTTGAAATCTTTTAAATATGAGTACTTATTTGTTATTTATTAATAACTTTGAGTTAAAGATATATAATAGTTATAGTAAGAAAAATAATTATTGTAGAGTGTCCGAAAAATGTCGGTATCGACACGGACATAATGCTCTAGTTAGAGTGTCCATGCTACATAGATGTATGAGATTTCAGTGTTCGATAAGGTGGTGGTGAAGGTATTCTGATCCATAGGTGGTTATCTAATGTGCAGGCGACAATTTTGTAGTAGTTGTGGTGATGGTTTTGTTGTTGTTGTTGACGGTGGTTATGGTGGTGTGTGTTGGGGGCAGATCTGTGTGTGGTGATGTGGTACAGGCGTGGTTGTGTGGTGCTGTGGTACAGGCGATGGTTGTGTGGTGCTGATCATTTTGTTGTTGTTGGCAGTGGTGATGTCGAGGGTGGATTTGTGTGTGGTGGTGTGGTGCAGACGGTAGTTGCATGGTGTTGGTCGTTTTTGTTATTGTTGGCAGTGGTTGTGGTGATATTGTAGTGAGGCCGGATTTGTGGGTGATGATTATCTGATGTGCTGGTGGCAATTGTGTAGCAGGCGTCGATTGGGTGGTGGTGGATTTTTATTTTTATTATTATTATTATTATTATTATTATTATTATTATTATTATTATTATTATTATTATTATTTTATGAGTGATGGTTGTGGTGGTGTTATAGTAGGAATGGATCTGTGGTATGACGTGGTGGAAGCGACGGTTTTGTAGTGGTGGTCCTAAATATTAACTGTGACTTTATAATTTGATAATTTGTGACTGAAAAATAATTTGTGATCAATAAATTTGAAAATATGTGACCTATAGATAAACTTTAACATATTAATTTTTTGATCTGTGACCAATGAAATAAATTGTGACTTATAAAATTTTTGATTTGTGACCTTGAAATAATATGTAACCAATTAATTTTATAATATGCAACCAATAAATAAGTTGTGACCTATAATTATTTGCTTGTGATCATTAATTATATAATTGTGACATTATTACATTTAATTAAGAAAATATTTTTAATTAATAAATAAATACATGATTTTTTGCATTTTTAAACTTAAGACCTGAAAATTGAATTGGTGATACTTAATACTTGATTTATGAATTTTTTTTTTCCAAACTTATTTTCAACGACACATTTTAAAAATAAAATATTCTGAATATAAATCCAAAATTTTTTCATACTTTTTAACCACACTTTCTCAAAAAATAAAAAAATAATAAAAAATAATAATAATAAATAAATAAATAAAATTATTTTAATGATGGTCAAATAGGGGGCTAAGACTTGAATGTTTCCTTGATTTGGGACTTTTTGCTCATTTTAACAGTGACTACAGCAATAAGTTGAAACGTATTTGCCCCTCCTCAAAAAATTGGAGAACTGTTTGTAACTAGTGTAATAGATTTCCCTGCCCATTTGCCTGTGAAGCTGTGCTCTTCCCCTCCAGATGTTTTGCAGAGAGTCAAATTAAGGTTTTGACAGGGTTCGTTAGCAACTAAATGGAGTTGACAAATATTGTGATGGATACTCACATAAATTGGCATTTGCAAATTCGATATGTGGTTTTATGCTTTGCACATGACATTGGGTATGCAGAAATTATTGAAATTTTCCGCCTTTAGTATCAAAGTCTCCAAGCATGTAGGCAAAAATTGTATTGTTGAAACTTCTCCAGTTGTATAATAATGATTTACTTGAACATAAGTTTTCCTAAACAATGTGTATTTTTGTTCTTTTGGTGTTTCTGTACAAGTAGATTCTGATGGAGATCATTAAATGATCATGTGAATATTGACTGATTTGGTATTGGGATATTGGACAGGTAACATATCCAAACATGATGGAATTCTTTGAGAGTCTGGGAGTTGATATGGAGCTGTCTGATATGTCATTCGCAGTGAGCTTAGACAAAGGTCGAGGATGCGAATGGGGCAGCAGGAATGGTTTATCCAGTTTGTTTGCACAAAAGAAGAATGTGTTGAATTTACACTTTTGGCAAATGATTAGAGAAATCATTAAGTTCAAGGATGATACCATAATGTAAGCACTGAAAGATACCTCTTTTATGCATGAACAAAATATCCATAAAATAATCATACCAAAATGAGGATGCTAAGATGGATATATAGTTATACTGAATATACACTAACAAGTGGATGCGGCAAAGTTTGAGGATAACTTAAGGAGAAATTTTGGTGGTCGGGAAATAGTCAGGGTAGACCTCAAGAGTCCCATTCATGAGAACTGTTAAACAAGCTAGAAGTGGAAGGGGGCACAGCTGAGGGAGGGCTGAGAGTGGCGATCTCCTGGCAACATTTTCAAAATATCTATTTACATGGGGGGGAAAAAAAGAATTAATATATACACAATGCATATACATTTTGTCCCTCAAAATTTTTTTGCCCACTACCTAAATTTCCTGGCTTCTCCAGTGCTAACATGGCCTGCTGTAGTTGCTTAGGATGTAATTTTCCAGTAATTCTAGCAATTAACTGAATGCAGTGGCGGAAAAGAATTTATGTAGCGGATCGCAAATTTATTAGGGGCTAGATTTTGTTTTGTGTTCCGTTTATCCTAAATATATATTTTGAAGTGAAGTTCATGAAGTTGATTAGGAGCTACTTATTCAAATGGTTCAATAATTAACTAATTAACTTAGTAACTCCATAGCATTTCTGATATTTCTATATGGAAACGAGTTTGATTAATTGTTCGTGGATTAGGTGAAAGTTTTCTTAATGAATGATGAACTAATAATGCTTCACTTATTGCAGTTTCCTTGAAGATCTTGATCGGAATCCAGATATTGATCGTAATGAAACCCTGAGGCAGTTTCTCCAGTCGCGTGGTTACTCTGAGTTATTTCAGAAGGCTTATCTTGTGAGACTGCTGGAAAATTGATAGATTTAAGTAAAAAATGAGTTAAAATCTTGTTCATTCTATTCTGTAGTACTTTGACATGCCCATGTGTTTGTTTTCTCCAGGTTCCAATTTGTGCTTCAATCTGGTCGTGCTCTTCAGAAGGAGTATTGAGCTTTTCTGCTTATTCAATACTTTCGTTCTGTCGCAATCACCACCTACTTCAGGCAAGTTTTTGTATCCCTTAGTAGATGATTTTGTCCTGATCACTCAGTCCAGCTCCATGTGTTTGTACATGCATTATTTTCTGTGTAATGATTTTCTCTGCAGCTCTTTGGTCGCCCCCAATGGCTCACCGTAAGATGGCGTTCACAAAATTATGTCAATGTGGTAAATTGATTTAATTTGAGCTTCCTTAGTTTTCATTGATTATTATCTAGCAAGAGTTCTCTGAAGAATATTAATTTACATGATAAGAGCATCTGATTTCTGTTAAGTTTTGATTCTTATTGCGCCTGCTTTCATGGAATCAAAAACAGGTTAGGAAAGAGCTGGAAAGTAGAGGTTGTCAAATAAGAACCAACTGCGAAGTATGTTCTGTTTCGACAAATGATGAGGGTGAGTGGTCATTTATCATTTTTGTTTTTGCTAATGTTCATTGTAATTCTTGAGGTTAAAAATCAGAAAAAAATTTCTCATAGTTTAATTTTTTTATTGTCTTGCTTAATCAAGTTAAGAATTCCATTAGCAGTATTAGCATTGATGTACTAAGGTACTTTCACTATTATGTTTCTACTGCTATCTTACTTCTTGAACCTTGCGCACTACTTGCTTGATTTAGACCCAGGGGCATGACCCATTCCCATAGTTTTTGTTTACCCAGTGAAAGTTTCCATTGCAACACTTTTATAAAATGTCAAAAAAAGTTCATTCACATCAAAAATGGAAAGGTATTGAAATCTTGCATTTTTATCTAAAGATATGTAAAGATATTATTAATATTGTTATGATTTTCTGCATTACTTCAATAGTGGTATTGTAAAATATTCTTCTATTTGCCTCTCTTCTTCCAAGTAGATCTAAAAAAAGGCTTTTGCAGGATGTGTTATAAGTTGTGCGGATGGTTCGGAAGAAAGATGTGATGAATGTATAATCGCTGCACATGCTCCAGATGCTCTGAAGCTATTAGGGAAACAGGCAACACATGATGAATTAAGAATCCTTGGTGCATTTCAATATGCTTATAGGTGCTTTTCTTGGTTCCTCTCAGTATGTTTTTTTCAGTGAGTTCCTTCTAGGGTTGATTTCATTAACATGATTCACATTGTGTGTTTGAACATAGACGATCTTCTCCCACAAACATGTGTTTGTCATATGAACTCTGCACCTGAATATTCATGTTAAACAGGCAGATAATGTTTTATGAGAGATTATTTCAACTTCAAATAAGGAGGTTAGATGTGTCAATTATACACTCGAAACACGTAAAAATTATTTCTTTGCTTATTGAACTATATAAGAAATATAATTCCTTTCTTGAAAGAGATTGTGTCTTGATTATTATATTCAACTCCACTACATCGTTAAACTCGCTTTCTGTTCTGCTTGACTTTGGGGGAGTATGTTGCTGTGTTTTATCATAGATACTTCACGCATTATAACCTTACAATGCACTATCATTCTTTAAACCTTTATGGCAGCGATATTTTTCTTCATCATGACACAAATTTAATGCCCCAAAACCCAGCAGCATGGAGCGCATGGAATTTTCTTGGAACCATTGATAACAAAGTTTGTGTGACATATTGGCTCAATATCCTCCAGGTTTGTAAATTGGTTTCTTCCATTTAAATTATACATAAATGTCTATCTTTTCTACATCAGTTCAACTGCTCAAATTGAGGCTGTTGTTAGTAAAATTTGTCAAAGCATTTTATGAATAATTACAAATATAGATATTTTATTCATCACTACTGCAAAACTGCAGTAGACAGATGACTATAATCATCGCTAGGGATCATAATTCGCCATTGACTGACCAGTAAAAGTTTTGAAGTGCTTAATTCACAAAACAAGACATAATTATTCTTTTCTACACAAACACGCTTTGAAAATATTCTTGGCAAATTGCCAATCACGCACTTAGATAAAGCGATACAGAGCATAATAAACTTCTCGTTTTTCTTTGGCTTTTTGTTGTTTAATTTTGTGATCTTTTCTGAGCATGCAGAACATTAGTGTGACAGGACAGCCTTTTTTGGTTACTCTAAACCCGCCTCACAAACCTGAACATACCTTGCTTAAATGGTCAACTGGCCACCCAATCCCATCAGTTGCTGCATCAAAAGCTTCACATGAGTTGAATCTCATCCAAGGGAAGAGGAGATTATGGTTCAGCGGAGCTTATCAAGGTGCATTTACAAAGCCTTAGTATCGTTTTCAGAACTCTGGAATACGTCATTATCTTCTGAAATTCTAGTTTCTCCACTGCATTTCTTTCAGGATATGGCTTCCACGAGGATGGGCTAAAGGTATTCTCATGGCCAAACAGATTTGCTCTTTCATTGCATTTTTTACTGTTTACAGAAGTCGAGAAATAAAACAAAAATTAAGCAAGGGGGGGAAAAATGCCACGTAATGTTGAATTAAGGGGGAAAAAAAAAACTGATGCAGATTGCCTTCAGTAATAATTTTGGTTAAGTTTTCTCATGTGTCATTTGACTAAAGATAATAGATATGGAGATGGTTTTAAATGCACAATAATTTATTTTTGTACCCTTACAGGCAGGTATTCTAGCAGCAAATGGCATGCTTAGGAAAAATTCTACTATTCTGAACAACCCAAAGCACATGGTACCCTCCTGGCTAGAAACAGGGGCACGTCTTCTTGTTACTAGGTTTCTCCAGAGTTTTATTGCTATTGGTTGCTTAATGTGAGTTTATGATAAATTAATTGTCATGGGTTTTTTACATTTAATTTATCGAAAGAATGCAGGAATGTGGTATATTTATGACCCCTTTTACCCCTTCAGATGCTGGGTTCTCTAGTATATTGTTCTAATGCCATGCATTATGCAGTTTGAGCACTATTATATATATTCTTAAACTCAAATTCTGTTCTTAGATATTCTCTTTAAATGTTAACTGGGTTACCATTCCCTAATGTGTCTTAAGGAAATGTGTTTTAAACTCGTATTATGCTTGATGGTATGTTCTGTTATATGTTGACTAGGCAATCATTGCCTAATGTGTCTAAAGGATATTTTTTCTTTACAATCCTGGTGGAGAGTTCTTTCTATTAACCTCCACAGTACAGATATTTCAAGAAGCTTCGTCTCTGATCATCATGTGCCCATAGCCTATTCTTTGCTTTCATTTCCCCATCTCAGACCTAAATCCATATGCACCAGTTCTTCAATGTCAATACTCTTTATTGGAATATGATCTCTAAATTCATAAAAAAGTTCACTGGACATGCAGACAAACACAAACAACATATGTGTAAATATTATAAAACTTGGTTTGCAACAGTTTGCTTGAAGAAGGGGGTATGATTTTCACCTTTGAAGGAACTATAAAGAGTTTACTGAAAGTCTCTCTGAGAGTTCATCATCCCCAATTTTACTGGAAGGTAATACGCTAGTATCCATCTCATAGCTTTGATATTTTCCGCGTTTACAAGGTATCAGATTAGAGTATTATTAGAGCAAACATTATGCACTACTTTTGACTGAAACAAGTTCCTGTTAACATGTTCTCATTAAATATTCCTGTTACAGATTGCAACTGAAGCTGATTTAGGCCTTGCTGATGCCTATATTAATGGGTATTTTTCTTTCGTTGATAAAAATGAAGGTCTTATCAATCTTTTTAGGGTGAGTAAATTGATCCAAATTCATCGTCAACAATTTTTCATTTTATAATAATAGCCATCCTAATTCCTGTTTTGCAGATATTTATTGCCAATAGAGATTTAAATACTTCTGCCTCAATGTCAAACAACAAAAGGTAATGTTGGGTTCACCTTGTAAAATTGCTATCAAATCTTCTCCTCAAATTTTCCTTGAGAATATATACCTTCTATACCTATAGGGGATGGTGGACACCATTGCTCTCCACTGCTGGAATAGCATCTGCAAAATACTTCTTTCAACATGTTTCGAGACAAAACACCCTAACACAGGCTCGCAGGAACATCTCCCGTCATTATGATCTAGTAAGTGATTTGTTTCTTTGTGACGAGTTGATGAAGCTGTCATTAAGATAAAAGTATCTTTTCTATGCAGTTGGTAGGATGTGAATTAGAGTATTCATAACATGTGCATGAAGATGCTAAGAAATTTTTTCAATGTGCAGTGAACTTTTCAATTTTTCAGTTTTCATCCCAGGACCAGAGATTATGATAATCTCTTAAAAAGTTTCCCTGTTATTTGCATCAAGTCCTTGTTTTCATTTCTGCTAGGGTGGACGAAGCAAAAAAGAAAGCTTGTCTCTGATTATATACTTCTTGATTTGCTTGATTTGTATATTCTGTGATGTTACTTCAGTCATGTTTAGAGAAATAGCTGAAATTTTGTTGTTTATTGCTGAAACTTTATTGTCTGTTGTTTCCAGAGCAATGAACTCTTTTCTCTGTTTCTGGATGAAACAATGACATACTCTTGTGCCATATTTAAGGTTAGGATTTGAATTTTCGATCCATAGCTTTCACATTAGTTCTAAACTATCATATCCATATTTCCGCCACCATAACCCCCCCCCCCCCTCCAAAATTTTATCACTTGCAAGGCTCAAAATGAAGACTTGAAAGTCGCGCAAATGAGGAAAATTTCTCTTTTAATTGAAAAGGCAAGCCTTCATACCCCACATCACTTCAGTTTTTGAAATAATTTATTGCTTAAACTGATTATTTTTTCTATTTCAGGCACAAGTTAGTAAGAACCATCATATTCTAGAGATTGGATGTGGCTGGGGAAGTTTAGCAATTGAAATTGTTAAACGAACTGGATGCAAATATACCGGGATCACCCTGTCAGAGCAGCAACTTATATATGCTGAACTAGAAGTGAAGGAAGCTGGCCTGCAGGTATACTAAGTGTTCCTTTTGTGGGAGTTTGAAAAGACCGTCTTCTAAAAAATATATATTTATTTTACTTATGTGTGGTAACTAGGATTGTCGTGCAACCGAACAAATTGAATATTTGAGAACATGCAAATGCTTGTTTCTTTTGAGTTTCTGATTTGAGTTGTGACTAATTGAATGGGTTCTCCAAGCTTCTTATCTACTAGAGAACTTAATTTCAGGACCGCATAAGTTTCCATCTATGTGACTATCGCCAATTGCCTGACATGAAGAAGTACGACAGAATTATATCATGGTGAGCCTTTATTCAGATTAATTTTACTTCCATAGAAAATCAATTTATTTTGTCAAATTGCTGCTTACAATGTACAATAATAATCTGGTTGATAAATTTGCAGTGAGATGTTAGAAGCTGTGGGGCATGAATTTATGGAGGACTTTTTTCGTTGCTGTGAATCAGTATTAGCAGAAGACGGTATTCTCGTTCTACAGGTATGTACTGCAACAAGTCCAGTTCTTGAGGTTTGGTTTCCAATATTTTCACTGTTTTTGTCATGAGATTCTACTAGGGGGCAACACGTTTTTCCATCTTAACGTTCTTTCACTTATGCAACAGAACTGACATGGACATTTTGTTTTAAGGGTTTTCTGCATTTACTTTTTCGTGTCTTATGTTTACAATTTAGTATATCATTCAACTTTACTGGATTTAAGAAAGGACTTGTAGTTACAAAGCTTTAAGTTCTTTTATAGTTCCGTTGGGAAACTAGGCGATCAAGGGAGTTGATCAGGAATCTATGAAATTTTGCAACCTTTCATAAGGTGAATTAACATATCTTAACATTGTTAAAATGGTTGGTTTTTACATAGTTCATATCAATACCGGATGAGAGATATGATGAATACCGACGGAGTTCAGACTTTATCAAGGAATATATATTTCCAGGTGGATGCTTGCCTTCACTTAGTCGAGTAACGTCAGCCATGGCTGCTGCATCCAGACTTTGGTAAAATCAAAATCTTTGATCCTTTTTCCCATATGCTTTCTTAAAATAATATGTAAAAAACTCAATGGAAACCTTTTCAAATGCAGTGTCGAGCACCTCGAAGACATTGGAATTCATTATTATCAAACACTCAGATGTTGGAGGGAAAACTTTCTCAAGAAGCAGAGGTGAGAAATAGCCATAGTTTGATGTATGTATTATTAACAAACATAACCATACAAGAAGTTTGCTTAATATTGTCTGGAAGAAAGTGTGGTATGGAGTATAACATACATCTGCACAGTACAATGCACAAGATTTTAACTTTATTTGAATTCAGATTCTTGATACTTGGATATTAACATATGTACCTTTTCAGCCAAATCCTTTCTTTGGGATTCAATGAGAAGTTTATTCGAACATGGGAATATTATTTTGACTATTGTGCTGCTGGATTTAAATCTTGCACACTTGGAAATTATCAGGTACAACACTATCTTAACTTCCCAAATGCTTTTTATAGGAATAATTCTATTTGTACCGAATTCAACTTACCGAAAGTTGTCCCCCTCTCACAACGCACCCGAGCCTCACATGAATATGAAAATTTCCAAATGTGATCCCCACCCCTTATTGTGAATAGTAGGTAAAGGATTAGGTAAAAAAATTATGTAAATGTAGCATTGTCAAAAGAGACTAAAATATTGCCCCTCTATTTAACCCTTTTTCTTCTTCTTATTACTTTATCTTGTTATAAGACGTGACAAAGTTTTGTGTTAAGTATACACTTAGCTAGATCATCCTCTTGTTGCTGAAAATTTCGATGCTTTAATATTTCTTACATTTTTCTACAGATTGTCTTCTCGCGACCTGGCAATGTTGCTGCCTTTGGTGATCCATACAAGGGCGTGCCTTCTGCATATTAACAGCATTTTCTCATGAAATATTCCAGAATGATTTGTTAATTCATTGTTTTGAATGCTTTTAGGAGCACCATAAAATGTATTAGTTACAAATTGTTGCGTGAATTCAAAGTGAGTGAGTTCTTGGATTATACATTTTCCTTTTTGTTTCACTTATGATGACTCATTTAATTCCACCTATCGTTTAATGTCACATTAGTGTAACGTAAATTGGGATTATAACTAAAGTGGACTAAATATCATAACTCTTATTTTTCTTGGATTATAATTCCTCCTTTTTGTCTTTCGTTTCAAGTGTTTTCAATCTCAAAACTAGAGAAACTTGAAGAAAGCACGTGAAAATCCTAATTGTCTCTAGTTTAAAAGATGATTAGTCCCAACATAATTAATAAGCAAGTTGCTTATGCAAGGCAATACATCGAGCTATAATCGCTTAACTCGTATTAGTTTTCTTCTACTTTTTGAATCCAAGAAAGAATGTCTACGTACCCTTGGTAAAGTAGATTGAAATAGTATTTCTTCAATGTAAATTTCAGAAATTTTAGAATATAAAGCTTCTCCTGCTATATGGATACAAAGATAACAAATAATTTCCATGCTTCAAATCATTGCGCTAACAAGATACTTCATTCTTGTAATGGGAGTACCAAACCGATAGCATGATCCTGCCAAAATACATCAAATGGCAAATGATGATAACCCAATTTCTTAACTTCTCTTCGACCACCCCATTTCTACTCTCAAATGAACTCACTGAAGTGATTTAACAACCTGCTCGAAATTGTCATTCGAATGAATAACCCGTTAACAGCAGTTATCAACTAGAGAACAATAAAAATGTCTGCTGTACAACCACCTCACTAAAAATGCAATCAACAGGCATAACACCAAGTTTAAACTGTAAACAGAAACAAGTTGATCCAGCTTTAAATCCACTTTATATCATCCACAGTACCACAAAATTTCTAAGGACTACACTCAAGTGTATGCAAATTTCATCCTCAATGTCGACCAACAAAACTAAAGCACGGGATAATCTAACTTCCAACTCCAAGATATTCAAAACAGCACATTCTTATTTGCATGAGGTACAGTTAGATTAATCCTAGGAAATATTGAATCACCAATTTAGAATGTCATAAATTGGTTGTGCTAAATAACATAAGAACTTCAAATGAAACTATTCTATTCAGAACAAATTATTCTAATTTTAAATGAATTAGGAAGACTACTGTTATTCAGGAAAAGGAAGAGCAAAAGAAAACATAAATGAACAAAAGGAAATAAAGTTAGTTCTTTTGACTAAAAAGAAACTTGCGTATTAGATTGATTTTTAGCCAGTTAGGGCAGTATCTAAGAACAAATTTTAAACTCTAGTCTATAATGCTATCAAATCACCAGACAGTTCATGTTGTCATTACTAAACCAACTGCTCTCTGAGATCAACATACCAAACATGTCTTCCATGAATCTTCATCATACTAAAACCTCGATGAAGATGAGAGATTCCAGTTTGAAAGCTGCTTCAGCACCAGTTTCAGGGTAACACGTCATATAAACCAAGCCAAGTCCACTTTTTAAGTTCCATTTCCATGCTAAACACGTACACCCTGCATGAAACTCGTGTTTAGCTTGAGTGGACACTTCAGTTCATCCACCTTAGTTCTCGAGCATCTCTCCTCCTGTACAACACAAGGGCAAATACAGGGGGAAATGATTATGACATCGTCAAAATTTTAACTACCACTAAGATTATTGCTACCCATTACGAATCTGATCTACTCGGTATTGCAGTAGCTCTACTTCTATAGATAAATAGGATACTCTCCAGCAGAAAAAGTCCAACTAACACCAAGAGTTTCACCACCTATAACAAATTGAAGTACCCAAGATTGGATTCCCTATTAATAAGGGTCAGTTTACAAAATTTGCTGTCTAATGACATTATAATAAGAAACTTCATTGCAAAGTAACAGCAACGCAATTCATACACAACATCGTAATGCCATAGTGATGGAATACTACTTGTCATGTAATTACCAAGAAGCTTCCATATCAGCTAAAATCTGCTAAAGAAGGCCAGAAATTAAAAACTGACTTGATAGGATTACCAAATAACTTGTCTTAACTCACATAAAAATTCCACATAAGCTATATCTCAACATTACGATAAGAAAAGACTCCAGAGCAGCTATCAAAAATAGCTATAAGCAAGCCAAAATTTAAACTACACTTAAACGCAAATAGAAAGTGAAATAAACTCTGATCCTCAAGAAGTACTACTTATTATAGACTGAGCAAAATAAGTACGGTAAAAAACTGGCATTCAAGCAATCCAACAAGCCCCAATATGCCAGTGACATCTTGCAAGAGCCACCTAACCTGCACTTGAAATGGGAAAGCATTGATGGCATAAACCTCCAACCAAGGATTGATGGAATCAAGTAGTAAAATCACTGCTGCTGAGCCTGTCTAGTTGGACCACTGCCATATCCACCACCATACCCAGCTTGACCACCATGAGATCCATTTGATTGTTGCCCAGAAGCTTGTGAAGGGTCAGATCGCCAGCCTGAGTTACCATAACCGAAATTACCACCAGCATCACTGTAGCCACCTCCCATATAACCCCCAGGACCTGCTTGCAGCTCTCCTGCCGGTGCACTGCCATTTGGGCCACTTCCCGTACGCCCACCGACAGCCCCATAAGCAGCAGCTTGGTTCCCATAAGTTCCATCATTGCCACCATATACACCATAACCATAACCTTGATTACCATATCCAGTAGTTCCGCTTGACGGTTGACCAGCAGTTAACCCACCACTTCCAAGGCCATTGCCAGCACTAGGATTAGGGCTACCCCACTGAGAATTTCCATAGCTCATATTTCCATATCCAGAAGGAGCCTGTGAACCCCATGAACTTCTTTGGGCATTAGGAGCATTAGGATTTCCATAGCCTGAACCAGCACTCCCATAATTTCCATAGCCACCATAACCCATGCCATTATTGCCAGGACCATACCCAAAAGCAGAAGTATTAAACCCAGATGGACCATAAGGCGGATACCCAGCTCCAGCATTTTGAGATTGCATGTACCTGGAGGAATCCATTCGACTATCTCCAAAAGAAGAACCATACCCCTGATAGCCCCCAACACTGCCGCCACCTGTCCCACCACCCATGGAACGACCACTCCCACCAGGATTGGCATCTTTAGGAAGAGCACGCTTCACTTCAACATGCTTACCATTTAGATCATGAAAAGTCTTGTGTAAAACCCTATCTACTGCATCCTCAGAATCAAATGAAATAAACCCAAATCCACGAGGTCTGTTTGTCTGCTGGTCATACATTATTACTACATCAGTTACAGTGCCATAAGCTTCAAAATAATCACGGAATCCATCTTCAGAAAGAATTGGTGGCAGTCCCCCAACAAATATCTTCTTGGTCCTGGTATTGCCAACACCTCCAAAATTCCTAGACGTATTAGGGTTTCCACCTTTTGAAACTTGTTGTTCCTCTCTTGATAAGGCTCTCTTTGCTTCGACCTATTAGGATTTAGGAAAAAAAGTGTCCTCTGGTCATGATATAGGATAAAAATTACAAAACATACAATAAAATTCTAAATTTCAAATATATGTAGAACGAGACTGAAATCTAAAGTACATTCAGGTGTAAATTTCTCATGGAGGGAGATTACATTAAAATATCAATAAAGCGAGAAATTTAAATTTTCAACGAGTAAGCATATTCAGTTGTTGGAGAACAGTACTGTTTATATCTGCGACATGGACCTAACATGAGTGGCGGTAACCAGTAGAAACACAAGAACACAGAACAGAGAGTCATATGATCCAAAAATAAATCAATTTGATGCAACTCAACGTTAGCAACAATTAGAAAATGATACTTACACGACCAGAGATTAAATAACAAGTCTACCCCTGAAAAATAAACTGTAGAATAAATAACTAAGCCTAATGCCTCCCAAAAAAAAACAAAAAGGAGACCGGTCAGAGGGAACAATGATACAGAATCGGAATCTGGAAGGTGAATTTGTGTGCAAGGATGCGAATTTGCAAACCTGCTTGAGTTTCAAGTTCTAACTCTATATATGTGTACTTTCACACTTGTATGTCCACTATTTTGTGCGCGCGCGCGCGCGCAAGTCTTTGCCTGCACCCACCTGTGCATGGAGGCTGATGCACAGGCGAGTGAAAGAGAGAGTGTTGGTATGGGACTGGGAGGGGTTGAAAAAGAAGCTGCAGAGAGGAAGTATTTTCTTACCTGCATCATTGTTCTTATTTTCTTTCCTCATTATATTCTTCCTTCTTTAATAAAAAGGTGTATGTACTTCAAACAACAAAAGAAACTACTCAGTCATATTATCCAGAGGTGTAGATAACTTTGATTCCAATTCTGATTCAAACCATATAACATTTCTTACAATTTTGATTTCAAATCCTTTTTGCACCCCATGGTGTTGGCGTATTTTTCATTTCGAATCTATTTCCAAGGATAATCCTCAATTATAAAAAGATTTATATGTGGAGAGAGACCTAAAATTGAGGCCAAATTCTCCAAGAAAATGTGCATTCATAATATCAGCAATCATTAAAAACATTTTACAAAAGCTAACAGAGATTGAGGTGCCATATTAGAATTGCAAAGCTTTTAGCCTTCTTAAATCTCATAAAAAATCACTTGACCAGATCAGATATCCACATGTCAAATGAGGACCACAACAGAAATAATATTCAGCTAACTATTTGAAATCGTACAGAAATAACAAAAAAAACCCATAATTATGAATGCACGGAGGAAAAAAATTAAATGACGAACCAGTAAAAATCGCAGAAAATAAGTCATATCCAGATACCTAAATGACTAAAGAAAAATAAATACAGGCAAAAGCAGCCATACCAACAAAAATTTAGATGCCATATTGAATTCAAAAAAAACCCCAAACTTCCAAATTTAAAGCAACAAACAAAAAAAAATGACGAAAAATTATTTATCATCATTATTCAGATTAAATCTCACCGTGCGGCCATCAATAACATGTCTCTCTTGAAGAACCGTGTCAAGAATGTTTGGATCTGCAAATACGACAAACCCAAATCCTCTGGGTTTTCCAGTGATCTTATCTCTCATCACCACAGCCTGCAAAACCTCACCATAGCCTTGGAAATGCTCCTTGAGCTTTTCCTCATCTGTCTCCCATGATATCCCTCCGATAAAAAGCTTTCCTTGATCTGAATCCATGTATAAATATATGTATATGTATGTATCGGTTGGGCGTTTCTCTCACTCTCCGTGTGAAAATATTGGGGGTTTGAGAGAGTGTGAGCGCAGACGGCGGACCTGAGTCGTGATGGGGAGACAAAAATTTATGCGTGTAGTGTAATGGATCAAGGGTTTTGATGTGATGGGGGACATAGGGATTGAAAATTGACGGCTGAGATTTGATGGGTGGATATTTTAGGTGGGGAGGTGTACGATGTTACGGTTACCATTTTACTACTTCCTATAATTGCATACAGCTCAATTTGACTCCTTTTATTTCACAACACTTTATTTTTTAATATATTTTTTTTAATTATAGTGATAAAAAAATTATAGTGATAAAATATCTTGCATATAAATATAGGGAGTGTTTGATATACATTTTTATGTAAAAATGAATTTTAGAATAATAAATTGATGTGAAATGTGTAGTTGAAAAATATGCACATCTTCATTTCCAGACGACTGGACCTAAATATGTACATGGATGATTAGATTCATTTTTATGTGAACATGTGGGTTGAGTTGAGTCGAAACATTGCCTAAGCAAATTGAGTCGAGTAGAATCGAGCTTAATCCTTGAAGTTCATGGATGTCGCAGTCGACTCACAGTGTGCATTCGTGAATCTTATCTCGTATATATATTTTAAAACTATGCTTAAAAGAAATCGAAGGGTGCGAGCTACTGCCCATTGATACCCTAGGCGGTGTGAGGGGTTACACATTGAAGTGTTCTCAAGTTTATAAAAATTCAGAATAATTTGATTCGATGAATAAATAAATAATTAATTAGACTCTCATGGAGGTGTGTGTATTCATAATCTGAATAATGATTGAAATAATATGAGCAATAATGAATTTTTGTCTTTTTCTTTTCTTTCACACTTTGTAGCAATAAGTCAATAACTACTGAGATTTAATTGGGATCTAGACCTCCGGCTCCTACTCTAACTAAAAAATTAATTTTGGTACTTTTAATCAAGAATCAAGAGTCCTAATCTCGTCTATAGTAGGTAGGATGAAAATTTTCCATAATTAATGTGGCAAGAAAACTTTAAATATGATTATTTGAAACGATCATAAATTCAGATAACTACAAGTAAGGGTTTTTGTATAGTCAGCCATGAAAATTTTTAAGAAAAATTGTAGTAGAGGTCCCAAAGCTTTCTTTTTATTGCAGATTATACCCTAATCTTTTATTTTTACTGCAGCTGTGCCAAGTCTTTATACCTAATTGCAGCCATGATCCAAATCATTGATTCCATCCATAATGCCATTAGTCAACAGTGAAATTGCAATTTTGACTCAAATGGACAAAATAAATGACGGGCAAAATGGTATATTACAATTTCCATAAACATTTAATTAAACACAGAAAGTCAAAGAAAAATAAAATCATCTCCTTCTCAAACCCGAGCCCAACCAAAATTGACCACCATCGCCACCACCACTTCTCTCACATTCATTCAACCATTGTGATTTGTAAGGCTTAGGATGTTTTAGCATTGTTAATCTCAACTTTTCAACAAGTGTAGTGCTAGCTACATTAGCAGCTATCCATCAATAATCATACTACATATCTTGTTGTTAACATGGCATCTCGTATGAAATGTATTCTCCCATTATTGCTCTATGTCATCCACTTTGAAAGCAAATATGCTTCTCAATAATATCCTTTAAAATTGTGTGTTTTACAATGAAAATAATCAATCCTATTTATAAGAAACTCATAAAAACTCCAATTGAAATCGAATTAAAGTTTTAAAATACCAAAATATACCATAAAATAGAGTTTTAACAAAAAAAATAGGATATTATGTGAAATTTGAAAAATTCGCATCTCCGATTGTACTATGCGGCTGCATATTATTATGTCCAGCGGTTGGGCCAAGCAGTAACCGGCATGTTGGTCTCTGTATTGAGGCATGCCGTCAACTGTGCGGTCGCACAGTTGAACGCATCAACTTTTTCGTTTGTCTTGATCCATCTTGTTCTTCTTCAATGCCCAAAATGAAATGTGTACCTTTGCTCATCTCGTTGGTCATTCCTCCACGATCAACGGATCATTGTCCTTGCTAACTTTTGTACAATGGACTTCATCATGGAGTTTGAGTACTCTGTTTAGAGAATTGCACTTTGGAATAGGTGTCAAGTTGGATATTATTGGAATATGACCAAATTCTATTGGGATTAGGATTGGGTTGGTTAATTGAGGTTAATTGATAAAAGGAATAAGAGTCTTGGTTTATGAGCCTATAAAAGGGATCAAAGTTCATCAATGATTGAAAGTTTAATTAGTATTAGTCGTTGTCACGTGCGTTGCACGAGTTTTGTATTTATTATATTTTTATCAACGTCAAAATTATAGATTTTTCAAAACTTGTTGAAGATTCGAAGTGTTTGATGAAATCCCATCGTTTGGTTCATTGTAATTAAAAGATTTTATAATAACTTTTTTATTCTTTAATTTGTTAAACCATTTATTTATTTATTTTTTATTCATATTGGTGTAAAATGATAATTACAATTGAGTTCGCTTAATTTTGTTAAAATTATGGTTTATTCAATTAGTTCTTGTTCAATGTTCTAATATTTGAAAATTTATTATAAAGGACTATCAAGGAATAGAGACTTTACAAATAAAGCCCAAGCATTGGCGTTCCATTGCTGTCATTTTATATGTATATGGTTACAATTATCTACTGAAAAAATTACGTTTGATCATAAAATAAAAAGAATTAAAAAAAATTTTAAATCGAAAAAAATATTTATAATATGAAGATTAAAGAAATTTTAAAACAATGTTCAAAAAAATATAATAAAAACAAAACAAAATAAATAAAATAAAGTTACAAAAATTAAATAAAAAAATATATAAATATTATTTAATTAAAATTAAAAAAAATTAGGTTTGATCATAAAGAGAAAAGAATTAAAAAGAATTTTGAATAGAAAAAAATTAAATTTTATCGGAAAATAAAAAGAATTTAAATTGAAAAAAAAATTATTTATAATATGAAGAAAAAAGAAATTTCAAAACAATTATAAAAAATATATATAATAAAAGAGTTATGAAAATTAAATAAAGAATACATAAATATTATTTAAGTAAAATTTAAAAAATTAAGTTTTATCGTAGAAAGAAAAAGAATTTTTTTAATTGAAAAAAATTTATTTACCATATGAACAAAACAAATTTAAAAAAAATGAAAAAAAATTTCAATCTCTCTGTACGACGAAATTTCGTGTATTAAAATGCAGAAATCGTTACAAATTGTATTTAGCTAAATACAAGTGATGTTGACCTTCTTGTAGTTGCAAAATTGCAAAATCCTCTGATTAATGATCTGAATATTTGAAGTCGAGGGGCCACATGGCTTAAATCCTGATCTTCAATAATTTGTTGAAAATTTGATTTGTCGATATTTGACTTGTTTAGAACTTGAATCTTGAGGCTTGGATTTGGACTTGGACTTGGATTTGATTTGATTTGAAAAAGACTTTGATCTCTTTGGACTTGACGTGAACCTGTTTGATTCGAAGAAGATTTTAATCTTCTTGGGGTTCACCAGATTTGAATTTGAGAAGAATTCTTCACTTCTTCAGGTCCTGAAATTTCTTCAGTACTTCGTGGTTGTGTTCTCTACTTTTCTTTCACCTCTTGTGCTTTCTGTCTCTTGCGCCCCTATCTTATGGACCATTGGTCCTATTTATAGAGAAAATTTTGTGACCAATTTTGGTAACCACTCAATTATCTCTAATTAAGAGATATAATTGAGTAATTTATGATTTTATTTATTTATTTATTTTATTTATATGTTTATTTATTTTAAAATGTGGTATGGACCTTCGTATTTTATGGGCTTTAGAAGACTTTAATAAATTTAATTGGGTTGATTATTTAAATCGACCCAATTCATTTTATTTATTTATTTATTTTATTTTTTTATATCTACACTCTCCATCCACAGAGAGATCTTTTCGTGGATGGAGAGATTTCTTCATCCATTGTGGGATGGAAAGATGTGTGGACGGAGTGATTTCTCTCCATCCACACACATCTCCGTCCACGGAGAGAAATTTATTTTCCTTATTTTTTAAAATTTGTTTTGTTTATATTATAAATAATTTTTTTCAATATAAAATTCTTTTTCTCTTTATGATAAAATTTAATTTTTTCAATTTTAATTAAATAATATTTATATATTTTTATGTAATTTTTGTAACTTTCTTTTTTGTTTAATTTGTTTTTGTTTTTATTATATATTTTTTGAAAATTGTTTTAAAATTTCTTGTTTCTTTATATTATAAATAACTTTTCTTCGATTTAAAATTATTTTCATTTTATGATAGAACATAATTTGTTCAATTTTAATTAAATAATATTTATTATTAATTTTAATTATTTCAATTTAATTTATAATAATTTATTCTATTTTTGTCTACAATTCTTTTTTTTTTTGTTCTTTAATTTGTTAAATCATTTAGTTTGTAATTATCATTTTACACCAACATGAATAAAAAAATTAAATGATTTAACAAATTAAAGAACAAAAAAAATTGTCGACAGAAAAAAACAAAATTGTAAAGTTTTTAAATTAAATTGAAACATTTAAAATTAAAAATAAATATTATTTATTTAAAATATAAAAATTACGTTTTATCATAAAGTGAAAAGTAGGGCTGGACAAAAGTTACGAACCGAACCGAACCCAAACTGAACCAAACCCAACAGTTTTTCTCAAGTTAAATACCCGAACGGGTATTTGAATCAAGAACCGATGGGTATGGTTCGATTTTCGGTTCTAGGCCAAGACCCAAAAAATCGAATAAAAATCGAATCTCTGTAATTTTTTTAATTAATTTATTTTAAATAAGTAAATTTATTTTATTTTTTCTAAATAAATTTGTTAAATAGTTATGAATAAAAAAATTAAATGATTTAACAAATTAAAGAACAAAAAAAATTGTCGACAGAAAAAAACAAAATTGTAAAGTTTTTAAATTAAATTGAAATATTTAAAATTAAAAATAAATATTATTTATTTAAAATATAAAAATTACGTTTATCATAAAGTGAAAAGTAGGGCTGGACAAAAGTCACGAACCGAACCGAATCCAAACTGAACCAAACCCGACGGTTCTTTTCAAGTTAAATACTCGAACGGGTATTTGAATCAAGAACCGATGGGTATTGTTCGATTTTCGGTTCTAGGCCAAGACCCGAAAAATCGAATAAAAATCGAATCTCCGTAATTTTTTAATTAATTTATTTTAAATAAGTAAAATTATTTTATTTTTTCTAAATAAATTTGTTAACTAGTTAATTTAGTTCAAACCACAAAATATGATTTTCCTATTTCTAATTTTCACTTCAACATCAACTTAATCAAATTGACCTCAATTTTATCTAAATCTGTTATTTTACTGTAGCGTCGTTTCTACAAGAGAAAATCGAATTAAAACTCTACAACATCTCTCTTAATTATTTTGAGCTCGTTATCTTTTTCTTTCTATGATTTTAATAATCAAATTTATGAAGAATTCAGCAAAGAGAAACGTGAAACACATAAGATTGAACTACGTTATTTTATAAGAGCTAATATTGAACATATCATTAATTAAATTAACGTAATCTTGTATATATTAAAAAATTTAATTATAATACAGAATCGAATGGAACCAGACTGGACCGAACCGAACCCAAACGGTTCCGTAATTAAATTTGGACCCGATGGTTCTACTTACTAAATACTCAAAAATTTCAGGTCGGTTCGGTTCTCGTAAGAACCGAACCGAATCGAACTATGTCTAGCCCTAGTGAAAAGAATTAAAAATAAGTTTAAATCGAACAAAATATTATTTATAATATGAAGAAAACAAATTTTAAAACAATTTTCAAAAAAATATAATAAAAACAAAATAAAAGAAAGTTACGAAAATTAAATAAAGAATATATAATATTATTTAGTTAAAATTGAAAAATTAAGTTTTATTATGAAGAGAAAAGAATTTTAAAGAATTTTAAATTAAAAAAATTGAATTTATAACCTAAACAAAACAAACAAACAAAAATAAATAAATAATGAAAAAAAAAAATTTCTCTCTGTACACAAAGAGAGATTTCTTTCCATGGATGTTTGATCTCTCCATCCACACACGGTGGGATGGAGAGATTGAATTTTTTTTCATTTTTTTTTTAGATTTGTTTTGTTCATATTGTAAATAATTTTTTTAATTAAAAAAAACTTTTTAATTCTTATAAAATTTAATTTTTTAAATTTTAATTAAATACGATAAAATGCAATTTTTTAAATTTTAATTAAATAATATTTATTTTTAATTTTATTTGTTTCAATTTAATTTAAAAATTTTATAATAACTTTTTTTGTTTCTTTTTATCTTTGCATGTAATTTTTTTTTATGGTTTAATTTTTTAAGTCGTTCTGTTTCTTTTCTTTATCATTGGATTTGATGAGGTGGAGTAGTGTGTGAAAATGAAGAGATATTGCAGTGGAGGTGATGGTTGCAGTGAAGTGACGTGTGAAAAATAGAGAAATAATTGAATACTAACGATGTCATTTTTGCTTCCACAATTTAAAAAAATAAAAATTGCTACAGTGTGATAAAATAAAAGAATCCACTGTTGCCTCTGCAGTACCTCCAGAATTGCCCTTTTTATATAGTATGGAAAATGACTTTGAATAATTGAAGACTTGGTTTTGAAGTTTTGGTGGAGAAAAGGTCATCGCAATTTTACTAGCTGGCAGCTAGCTTTGGCGCTCGAGTAACAAGATGAAAAATGGAGCAAAAAGCTTATGTCGGTTGGCTCCAACATTTAGCTCGACAGGCAGTGTTATCCTGAGGGGAATTATTTTTTTTATTATGACTAGTTTCTTGTATTGTATTTTCATCCAAAACACTTGTAATGAGTTTCTATATATACTCCACGTGATGTATATAACTTTGATAACCTTGTGAGGGCATAGCAAAACATGTTTAGCATTGAGAGATTATCAAAGTGAGGATCTAGATGAGAGAGAGAAAGAGAGAGACTCGCATATTTTGAGAATAGATTGAGAGTTGTGAGATTCTTTTGTTCACTCGATTATAGTGAATTCTCTACCTCTGTATGTTGATTATTGCAAATTGGCTTGTTTTTCTAACAATAGTGGGGCAATAGTTCACACGATTGAATTAAGATTAGCATCAACTTACCCAAGAGAAAGATATTAGGACAATGGCCTAACGAGTGTGATCTGCATTATTATATGACTGTAAGAATCAGAATCCTCCTCATCTAAGTCACTTGTGCCAATGTAAGCAGACAAAAGTCACCTAGATGATAAATTTAAGGATAAGTCGTTACCGATAGTGAATCGTGTTAAAGAAAATATGCTTTTCTTGATAAAAGTCTATTTTTCTCAAACTCGAGTCTGTATCATTGTTGGTGAGCCACTAACAAAATAAGATCTGTTAGGTTGTGGCTTAATTTTTCGTACTTCCAATTTGAGAATAGCTGGATGATAGAGTTTAGCGACACTATACTAAATAAGCTTAATGCAAAATGAGCCACGTGCAATATGGTGTTCTTTAGGTAGTGCTATTTTCTAGTCAGTTTATTTACCTATTATTCTCTTTTTTCTTATCGATGTCTTAACACGAGCAGGTCATAACCCGGCTAAGAACTTGAAAAAAAAGGGTAGATTTGTCCCATTTTACGCCCTATCTCCTCCTTGACCGCAGAGGTTGAAGATGGAAAGCATATATGATGTTTGTCCAAATACATGTCATTTTGAAAAGAACAATTATGATATAATATAATGATCAATCCACTAAAAACTAAAAATTAAACTTCTCTACGCTAGCATTATGATTCACCCTATTTTTATTGCCTCTCTAACTTCCACTATAGGCCAATTGTCCATTCGTACTCCAACAATTAAGTTAATTGTTCCAATGGTCACTGAACTTAGGTTTATATTTTTGATTGGCCACTGAACTTTAAAATGTCGAGTTTTGATAACTGAACTTAGGGCCATGTCTTTGATTGGCCACTGAAATTTAAAATGTAGATTTTTGGCTACTGAAATTTGAAAAACGTCGAACTTTGGCCACTTAACTTTGAAAAATATTATACATTATTCATTGTAAACTCGATATTTTTCAAAGTTCAACAGTTATGTCAGTGAGTAACATACGACATATTCCAAAGTTCAGTGGCCAAAACTCGACATTTTAAATTTCAGTGAGCAATCTAAGATATAGGCCTAAGTTCGGTGAGTAATCGAAGACATTGACATAAGTTCAGTGACCAAAACTCGACATTTTAAACTTTAGTGATCAATCAAAGACATGGACCTAAGTTCAGTAATCAAAACTCAATATTTTTCAAAGTTCAGTGGTCGAAACTCGACATTTTAAAGTTCAGTGGTCAATCAAAGATATGGACCTAAGTTCACTAACTATTAAGACAATTAACTCCTAACAATTGAATATTGAAGCGTACTATACGTATAGAGGAGGGGTCACAGAACCCCTCCAGATAAGATACAGTAGGGGGTGGTTTTTTTTTTTTTTTTTTTTAAAGTTCAGTAATCAAAACTCAATATTTTTCAAAGTTCAGTGGTCGAAACTCGACATTTTAAAGTTCAGTGGTCAATCAAAGATATGGACCTAAGTTCACTAACTATTAAGACAATTAACTCCTAACAATTGAATATTGAAGCGTACTATACGTATAGAGGAGGGGTCACAGAACCCCTCCAGATAAGATACAGTAGGGGGTGGTTTTTTTTTTTTTTTTTTTTACAATAAAATATTCACATGGGTCCACCCCATG